>NW_020526398.1:0-187664 GCF_003368295.1 Carassius auratus | reverse complement strand
CTACAGAGGCTATTATTTAAACAAACATAAAAAAAAACTAATTCAGAAATCTACTTACTGAAGTCCTACTTACTGTTCACATCTGGATCAGTACATTACGCAAACAATAAAAGTGAGTTCAAGACAGCTAGCATACATGTAACGCATTACTATTTCACATAAGAGCTAAAGTTGTTTCCAAAATGGCTGCCAGGGAGTGTCTCTTTACATTCTTTACCATAATACCCATTACTCATTGGCTGCCATGTATAGAACTTTATAGTAATGTAATAGTAGACTAGCATAGTACTATAAGCACAACATTCCCACTGCTCCTCGCCCATCTGCCAAAATAGTGCAAAATATGAATGAAATGCTGCGCTAGCGAAGTGTTTTGTGGACACCAAATTTAATACCCCTCTCCTAGTAGCCTAAAATAGCTTATTACAGTAGTTTAGAGGTAGGCTAGCTTATTTTATCGTAGCTCAGCACTCAAACAAGCTGAAGACTGTCGTTCCTCCTTTTGTAACTGATAGCCCCACTGGAGTGTGCCCTGTATTTAGACCTCATCTGTGCATTCAAAGACAGTCAGACCCCAGACAAAAATATTAGCACTAAAAGTAGCCTGCCAATGCTAATTAGCTTGTTAAAATTAGCTGGTCCTCCTAAGAGTAACACCACTGTTATTTTTTAAAGAGAAGAGAACATTATTTAACCTACTCAGTAAAATGGATTTTGCATGCTTAGCTTAAACATCTGCATCAGATATTTTATATATACATAAAAACCAAAGTTTTCTAACTGCAAAAAAAATTTAACATATTTAAATATAGAGTGACTCTACAGAAGATAAGTTGCTTGGAGAATGGATGGATGGATATTTTAATATTTTTATATCGACCCTGTGCAATATTTGTTTACAAAGTTTATTGTGAATAAATGACTCTGATATATGTATGCTAATGCAAAGCAACTCACAGTGTTAGTTTAAAAAAAAGGAAACATTATGCTAAGAAAAAAAGGAAATGACCAGAAGATAAAAAAGAAGGCGGAGGTCAAGAAGTGTGATAGATGGAGATAAAAGGAAAGTGAGAGGTTTTACCTCCAGAGGGCCTCTCTCTCCCTCTGCCTCTCTTTCTCTTCCTGTGTCTGTCTCTATATATCGACAATGACCTGCAGAGCTTGTTGATTAGCTCTCGTCTCAGATAAACCCTCTTAGACCATTACAGTATGTGTGAGTGGCTCAGCAAACAACAGCGAAAGAGAAAAAAGCAGTTCTCCAACCCTCTATATTTAGTTCTATAAGGACATAACTCATTTCAACCAGGATGAAGGACTCAAGATGGTATGCTTAGAGATTAATCCCTAAAATACAAGGCGAACAGGTCAGCAAATGACTTATTCCCTAATAATACGCAAAGCTACTATGCAAACAGAATGAAGTAATATCTGTGACACAACTGTTTTCTTTCTATCCTTCAGAACAAGAGTCACAAAGGATTAGAATTAGGATTACACTTATCACTAAGCATTGAAATACTTGCATAGTACAGCAAGTACAAACAAAAAAGGTTAAGAGAAGAACAACATTTTGGATATGTAAGTATGGCTGCTAAAACTTTCTTAACCCCTATTTGTGTGAGGTCTTGAAGAAGTTTGAGCTTGATTGCATGTGCATGTATCACAACAGATACTGTAGATTTCCATTGGTAAAGCTTTGCAATTAGGTTAACTTTGTTAAAACGATATGCTCTACTTTTACAGTGTTTATTAACTGAGGTAATTATCTGATATAACTAAATATGAATTGTTGGGATGTTAAAAATGAATTTGTATATGTAGAAATGCATATATAAATATATACTCTGAAAGTTATTTTTGTAAAGTGTTGCCTCTCCATTTTCTGCTCCTCCTACTTTTGATCGCAATGTCTAGTTTCAGATATTTGGATATATACATCTTCAATTTGGCAGCACTCTGAATGCCTTCATCGGCTCTCATGACTTTCAGATCTAGCTGAGATAAATTAATGTAAGTACATAGTATTTGATTTGCATACAAAACCCCTGCCTGCTGCAAAGGTGATCTGAACTGCAAATCAGTGTCCAAACATAAGTAGTTAATTTTTTCTTATTGATCCTTTAAAAAACAGTTTTCTAAGAGCTTCAAAGTGTCTTGTGTGGCAGTCTAAATATTAAACACTCATAAGGAGAGCGTGGGAATGGCCCGAGGGCACTAACTCTAAGACAACTACAAAATGATTAAAGGTGTGTTGAAGATCAATTTAAACTTGTTACTGTCATTTCTGGGCGATAAAGAAAAAAAGTCACAGGAGATAATGAAGACATAATAGGAGCAGCATTATATTCCACCAAAAATTCTAGTTGCAATTTTAAAAACAAATATCTTTCTGGTGGCGTCTTAGAATTTAAAAAGAATTAATTCACCCAGTAACTAAATAAACTATATAAAGGATTTACTTTTCTTTATGTCGATCCAAACCAGCTTCCTTTCTTCCAAAGAGATGCGTTTTGAAGAATGTTCACACTGCTTTTTATCATTTAACAAAACTATACGATCATGTGCTGTCAAGTTCCTTGCCTTCAGCCATAGCTTTCAAATTGTATTGTTAATTGCACATATTCAAACTTGCCACTAAAAGGTATTGGTGTTGATGATAGGCTTTTAAGTTGCCTTTTTTGTTTTCAATCCACGCCCAGTTTATCCATTGTTTATCCATTATTAATAGACAGCTTCAAAGTGGTTCCCAATCCTGATCCTGGATTACCCCCAACTCTGCAAATTTTGTATGTCTCCTTAATAAAACACAGCCGATTCGACTCATTTGTAATGATTTAAAGATCGTAAAATGTTGTGTCAGATGAGAGATACATCCAAAATGTGAATCGTTGAGCTCCAGGACAAGCATGGACATTCATCAAAACATCTTGCATAGTGTTTGGGATCAACATGAGAATTATGACAGAATTTTTCTTTTTGGATGAACTGACAGAGTTAATATGGACACATAGCTGAACCCACCCAGTTGGATTGGGCAGAGAAGCAGGTAATGACATCACCACAGGACATCTGGCTGGAGTGTGTCTCTTAGATCAGGCTCATTACAGTAAAGCCATGCTGTAAATCGGATTAATCTAGGCTTCAGTGTCCCATACAGCCCTAGACCTGAAGGCACTGACGCAAGCCATTCTTCTAGTTCTCTGGATAAATCACATAACAGAAAAAAGGAAGTGGATAAGGAAACAAATGGTTGACAAGGCATGAGATAGAAGAATGTGAGCAAAACATTTACTGGATGCTTTTGGATGGATGCTATCTATCTATTCCTATGTATCTCTCTCCTATTTCATCTCATCCCTGTCTCATCATGTTTTTCTCCATAGCCATTCTCAATCTTAATGGAATCATACTATAGTGGGATCTGGATTCTGTCTGATAACCGCCGAAATAACACTTCTGATGTGCAAAATGGACACTTTCAGACCGCAATAAATTGATATAATCAGTTCTACAGTGACAACGTCTACATTTACACAGTCATTGTTTGGGATGGATATTCATATTTGCTAATATATGACTTGAATTGTTCCGCTCATACAATAGCTTACAGAAGTTGTATGAATATTGTCAGGATGAATAAATAAACAAAGCCAAACCCTTTTCAGTTCTCATGCTTTTCAGTTCTCATCAAAGATGACATTTACACAGGGTTTTTTTTATAGTTTTTAGTATTTTAAATTGGTCTGTTTAGATTAGTCTTTTAAATTATGGCCATAAAAATGGTTTTGGAGTAATGGAAATTTGTTTTAGTATATTGTTTTAATTTTAATTTTTAGTTCTGTTAACAAAAATATTTTGATTTAGCGAACAGACAATTAGTATCAAATAATGACAGTTTGCAGAAACATATAACAGGATGCTGAGTACTTAAGCCTAGTGGTCAATGTGGTTTTTATATAGCTGAGACACAAAATCAGTCATGACAGGACGTCTGATAAAGCTGACTTAAATCTGTCTGCTTTGACCATTCGTCAACAGACTCTTAAAAAATGTGTTAGAACGCCTGAAGGTTTGCTTAGGGTTTCTGGTTGATATTGTCCATTTTGGCAAACGAGTGAATGCTAATTACTCAATGGATTCGCTGGGCCACTCGGAGAGAGCACGCTGCACGCTTGGAGTGGAAAGCTTAAAGGAAAGGAGACGGGAAAAACCAAGGGAGGGGCAAAGACAAGAGAGTGTTTCGAGCCAAGATGTCTGTGACCGGTGGCAGCTGCTGCCCCTCTAATTGCCCTGCACCTGCTTCGCTGCCAATCCTCACATTTCCTTTGTCTTATTGGCAGCTTTCACACAAGTCCCGGCTATTCTGCAATATGACTGGCTGAGACCAGATTCTAATCTCTTTGAAAGTATAAATCTCTATAAAAAAAGAAGACATGAATCCAGGCTTGCGCATTAATGCCTCACTTTAGTGATGGGACACAGCTGCACTGACCAAAGCCAAACACCCATTTTGATTGTCCTTTTTTTTAGCACCAGACTCCAGCACCTGTTGGGCTAAACACAAAAGGCAGTGGAAAATAAGCAGATGAGGTTTCTGATAAACAAAAGCGGCCCTCGGTTCTGTCAGAAAGAGCCTGGATGGGAACGAAATGCCCAAAAATGGAAGTGCACGTTCTTCGCTTTTGTTTCACTTTGAGGCACTGTACAAGGTTGTTCTTACTGATTTTTCATTTCACCTTTTTGCCGTTTCATCTACTACTATACAAGCCATTATATGTCTCTTTTTGTGTATGTAATTTTTCCATTTTAATGAAAGGAAAGTTTTAGTTCTGCCTTACAAAGCTCAAGATTGTATCCCAGTTTGTAAGACGTCCAATGTGGACAAAAAAACTGGGAAGAGAGAGTGGGGCCCGCAGGGCAGTGTGATGCTGGTGCATATGGTACATGTAAGTGTGTGTTTCTGTGTGTTTGAGTGAAACAGTAGGGGGAGACAGAAAAGGTTTCAGTGCAGCCTGTTGGCTCTATGCCATGCTTGGCTGTTGAGTCTCTTTGTTTGGAATAATGGCCACACAGGCAACACGTGGACCCATTGACAAATGATCTCTGGGTCACAAACCTCCTTCCCTGAGGTCATTTCTCACTTTCTCTTTCTGAAACACACATGTACACAGCCAAGTGCACTCGGAAAGCCACAAAAGACCCTCTGTGTGGAAAATATCCAAATTTTAGTCAAGCCAACTTTGGTTTCTTTCCCTTATGTCAAGGATGAAGTCGATACGAAATCCAAATGGACCCATTTTACTTTTATAATACATGTTCTTGGTCTTATTGTTTATGATTCATTGGTGAATCTAATTCTGTAGAAATACTTGATAATATTTGATCCTTTTTTTGGGGGGGGTCTTGGAAATCAAAATAACCACTTCAAGCCACAAAAAATAAAAAGACTCGGCTGTGGATTATAAACCCATTATGTTATTATCTTCCATGTTGTTTTGATCAGTTACTTGTTTTCCCTAACATCATTCAGTCTGAGGCTTTTTCATTTTGTACCACCCATTTAATTTAACCTAGCAGATACTGAAATTTTTCACTATGACTCTGACCCAGGAAACATGAGAAGGTCTGTGTAGTCCTAAATATGTGGATGTTTATCTAGCAGTCTATAAACTGATGTTTGCCCATAACTCCCTCAAAGAGGCCCTGAAGAGCTCTGCCTATATATAAGACAGCCACACTTTATCTCAGCAGCACTGTCTATGTTTGGATGTCCTGAGGTCTTGGTATGAGCAAAATTAATGAAAAGGGGGAGTTCTAAGTTTGGAGAAGGGATACAAGGACACTTAACAGCAGGAAAAGGAAGGTGTTCTGTTTTGGAATGGGTCACGCTGCACTTTCCCGCCACCTTGAGCACTCTTCCCAGAACTTCCTGAGATGGTTTGAGCTCTTAAAAACAGAATCTGACCTCTTGACATGCATTTCTTCTTATTATTTTTTTCCTTCTTTGTACTCAAAACATGAAATACTGTAAAATAGCCAAATGGTATAACATCTGCTGTTCTAATTTCTTTAATTTGTTCCACCCCAAAGCAGTTGGCCAGCCAAACAAATGCAATTACTTCTGTTAATACCCATTATGTGAGCTAGCACAGAAACAACCCATCCATCTCATTAATTCACTCTTTCTGGCTGAATTGGTTAAATAGTCCATATTTAAGATATTACTTTTGGAGGATTATGCTTTCAGCGGGGGACTTTCAATTAGGTTTATTTGTCTGGAATGGCCCACCGCAGCCAAGTCAAACTTGCACGTCAATCAAATAAATCAAGAAAATCTGTATAATCTGCATATTTCTTAACAAATATTATAGAAGTGGTCCATGTATGGTGCTTTCATTCAAACCAGGAGAAAGCCTTGCTTATTTATTTTCTACCCCTTAACATGAAATGAAAAAAAAAATTAAATTAGGACTTTTGCTGTATATGAAGACAATGTATACCGACCTATTTGTAAACTTAAACAGAAACCCATTAAGATAGTTCTATAGAACTCCATTCTTGGAATTCCATTAAGACTGTGGTTAACTATTCTTGTAGCCAAATTGCATTTAGCACCACAAGGGTCCAGTTAGCCTATGTAATGTTAGAGAAACCAGACACTATGCTCTTGCTACAAAGTCCAGATGTTTGACAAGCTATTGGATGTGCATAAAGAGAGGGCTTTCTTTCACAAGATTGCTTGGACACTGGAAGCACAAAGCCTCGAAGTTAAACGCATGAAATGTACCATGACGCCCCCAACATGAGCCATTAGGTCTATTTGTTTGAGTCATAAGATAAAGATGGCTGACACACAGTATGAAGTATGTAGTCTGTAACATTTTCATTGTGTATATACTAGATTTAGTCCACTGTGGGCTCTTCTGACTTTAGTCTTGTTAATAGACACAGATGAGCCAATTGAATGAAAGGAAACTATGTCAGTAACTGTTTTTGCCAGCTAAATCTAAAAAAAAAGATGAACATTCTGACTCACAAGAAGGGAATTTATTTTATTATTTATTTATTTCATTTTTTTTGTTTTTTTTGTTTTTTTGTAAATTGGTGCTTCCCAATGAGATGGCCCACCAGCTTTTGCTGCATTTAGCCTGGCCAGTGTTTGAGAAAAGGGTTACTGAGGGCTGGGATATTTATTAAACTCCATTTCAGCTTCACTGCATTTCCAAATGCCTTAAGGGACGATTTCATTTCACCAATATATTCTAGAACCCTGAAAGCTACACCATGCTAGCAAGGTCCAGCCATACTCTAATCACATACTAGAACGAAGCCCGCAGGATCGTGGTATCACCTCCTAGCTGCAGGAACGATAAAGAGTGTTGAGGAGCGGATATTGCAGGACAAAGGGAAGTTGGACAGACTGGAGAACTCAGTGAGTGAGTGTTGCCTCTAAGGAAGGAATGAGTATTTACGTGCACGAGGCTGATTTACTGCTCATGGCTATATTTTCCCCTGTCAGTGTTTTATTAGTGATGGAGATAATTTTTATCACCATTCAGAAGTCAGGAGACAGTATGTCAGTGTCACTGCTTATTTGAAAATGACTGCAAACACCTTCTGTTAAAGGTGAAATTTCTGCACTGCTAGTTTCACAAAAGTTTTTAAACCTGTTTCCCTAAACCCCCTGCCATTGGTTGGTTACACAAATAATCACCCCCCCCCCCCCCCAAATGCACACCATTGGTTGAGTTTATGTTGTTGTGTTGGGCTGGTTGAGATCCTTGGATATGGGAAAAATATACTTTCTGACCACAGAAAAAAATACATTTAACAAAGCTGGTCTAAATTTCAAAATAGGCTAGTAATTAATACCCATACAAATTACAGGCAAATTAACTAAAACTAAAAAATAAAGAAACGTAGAGACAGTTTCCTCAAAAATTGCTAGTAACTTAAAAAAAAAATACAAGGAAATGGCACGTAACACATTGAATTAAATATGCAATTTTAAAGTAGAAAGACTAAAATAGCATTTCCTTGTAAACATGTACTCAAATAATCTAGTTTTATTTACAGCTTAATGTGTAAAATCATTTAAAAATCATGTTAAGAGTTTCTGTGTGTTCTCCAAACTACTATTACAACTATTTCTCAAGACTGTGATAAATCATGAATGAATCACAGTGCTATCAATCACACACTCGACTGTTTATGAGTTATGGTGGATTAATTAAATGTCAACTTGAAGACTATCCTGAAATGCATGTCTGGCAACCATAGCATCAACTTCAGGCCAGCAATGCATTCTCACACACACCAGCATACGCTATACCTGAAATGATCTCAATCATTAGTGAAAGCTGTGTTGTTAGTGTGGGTGTGTGCCTTTGCGTTTGTTATTGTGTACAGTGTAATCATTTGTGTGCGTGTGTTTCAAACTCACAGGTGCATGATAAAATTTCATCATGCATTTCTGCCCGAGGCACTCAAAACACAGTTTCACAAGATAAGAACGGCTAGAATTACAAAGAACAGTTTATGGCATCTGTACAAATGGGCCATAAAGCGTTTAAATTCATCTTCAAACCTCATTCTGTTAATGGTTTACAAATGGTTCCACCAATTTAGACCAGTTTTTCATCCTCAATCAAAGCTGTATTTATCTAGCACATGAATTGAGAAAAACATGCAAGCGTTTCTTTAAGATCAACATGAAACTGCATTCACAACCTGTTTTTCTTCTCTAATGCGACATTTCTGAGTGAGAAATTATATTCAACAAGAAAAATGTAGGTCAGGACTTTTATCCATTGGGATTTTCATCCTTCAAGAAAAATAGTCATTCTAGACCCGATTTTTGCGTTTGCATTTGATTGTGTAGGCCTACCCCCTCTTGAAACACTGCTGGGAGCAACTCTTAACTGGGACGTGGAGGCTGAAGGTCAAGTTCACCCTCAAGAGCATCACAATGTATCCCAACGTTAATGCTTTTTTGTTATTTGTTAAGCTATTGCAATTGGTCCATTTGTTAATTACATTAACATCAGCCAGAATTAATTCATTATTTACAAAGGCACAATTAAAGACAAAAGCAACCTAAAACAAAGACTAAATCATCATTATTTACTCATTCATTCAATCATTCATGAATGTGAATGGTTTACAACAAGACCAAAACAGTGTATTAATAAAGTAAATACTATAAAGGGCCAGTTTTTGATTCCTCATTCTTTGCGTACAGTCACTAACAAGTTCTTCCTTCCCACGTCCTGTAAATAAAGGCATTTCATGTCAGCCCACAGGAAATTGAGACTCAAATATGATCGTTTCGGTTCTGACATCAGCACTCCAGGAGCAACGTTTGATGGAAATACAGGAAGAGCTCTTTTGATCTTTCTCTTAGGCTCTATGCACACTTCCAATCCCTTCTGAGAAGAGGAAATGTGACATACTGCTGGAAGGTGAAAAGATTGCATACACACGTGTTTCAAAGGACGGATGACTTTGCGTTTTATTGTTTGTTCATAGTTTATGTTGCAAAACATTGTGCTGATAAGTTTATAGTGCACTTTCAGAGCTCACACTTACTGCTTATGAACACATTGTGAATACTGCTACGATAGGCGATGAAATTAATACATATTGCTTTTGCATGCAGTGTGAAGCAGGTATTACACAGTAGCACACACACATACATTCTTGCGTTTCAGCATGGCAGCAGACCATCGAAGAACATAGGTTCAGCAGTGCATGTCAACTTTGTCCTTTGTGAGGCAAAGGCACAGATAAAGTTACTCGCACACGTAACAAAACACATCCCACACAGTGGACAGATAGCAGACAGAGAGGCTGCCGTCAATGGCCACAGAGCTCAATTAGGATAAATGGAGCTATCTCTGGTGTATGTGACCTGGTTCTATAATTAACCCTGGGGGATGACAGCATTAAAGCCTGCTGCATGTATGCGTGTGAGATGTGAATGTCTCGCCTCTTACTGCCAAACCCCCCTTCCATGCACAAACACTTGGCGGTATATCAAAGCGTGGCGAATGGTATGTTCTGCTCATGACAATGTTGACTGTGATTATATACAGCAATACATCTAGACCACTGCCTTCAGGTTTAAGCTCTCTGATTTACTGTGTGTTTGGAGCAAGAGCTATTCTTGATCATACACTTACATAAACATTTAAAAGAATAAAATGAAGACAACTTTACAAGCATTAGCACATTACCTAATTGAAGGTAATGCATCTAATTCATGAAATAGTCTGAAAGATTTGTTCAAAAAAAGATTGATCCAGTTCAGAGTTTAGAGTAGTCAGTTTATTAGATATATTATTTATTATATTTTTGTTTAACTTAAATGAAAAAAGCACTTAAATGTAAAAATGTTAGCTAAAACTGCTCTATCAAGAACTGTTAACTCGGGGCAAAATGCTTTGCATAGGGAGGAGACAAGCAACAGCTTTACATGTGCATAGTGAATGTGTTAACCGATTAACAGGTTTTCATAGACAAAGAACCAAAATTATAACTATTTGGGAGGAAACATTTTGTGCATGTAAAGTCATGAAAAACACATGTGCAAACTATTCCTAACAAATTTTTATACACCTGAAATAATGCACACTAAGTTTGATGTCTAATTTTCACCATTCTTCGGAAAATGTTTTAGAAAAAATCTTGTTAAATTGTGAAAATCTTTTATCATTGATTATCATTTATGATTTTTTCCAAGTTAAAAATCAAGCAAGCATTAAAAAACCCTACTTCAGTATTTCATTTTACAGTCTGTTAGAGCATAACATTTAGACTTAGCGTGAATTGGCTTAACTACTGTATGCAAACAGTTCTTTTTCTCACCCAGCAGTTGCACTCCTCTGGTCAGACCGTAGACATCGATGAGGGCCCACAGTGGCTCTGTGGTCCGAACGCCACTGAAGAACAGCATAGGGCTGGAATCGTTGATGCGATAAAATACTCTCCCCTTCTTATCCACCCAGAAGGAAATGAGGTTTCCTTCATTTGCAAACTCTTCTGGCAGAGCCTTGGCCCAGAATCCACTCTGGGATACCAGGTCAGGGCAGGCGTATTTGGGCAGGCTGTCGGGATTGATTCGAGATGGGTCCTTAGAAGTAAAGCCCAGGCGGAGAGCGCCACTCCAGCAGCATTGCTTTTTAGTAATCTAAAGACGGGGGGAAAAAATGGATCTGTTATCATTACAAAATTAGAAAGTGTTATTTTTGGGTCACTGCATAGCATAGAAATGTTTACTCTCAGAAATACTAATATATGGGACATAATTCATGCAGTACCTCTAAAAACTTTATTTCTTTTTATTTTTTTTGTAAATACAAAGTTTTGAAACTCTAGATGGCACAGGCCAACATTTCTATCACATCAGCAGCCAATGAGCTTGCTGCTCAACATTCAAATACTTGAATACACCTTCAGCCACCCCCCACCTTCCCCAGCTCCACCTGTATAGATCTGCTATGTGGTGAGTTCATGTATGTTACATATGGAGGTTATTTCATATATGTTATATGTGCAGCAGCAGCAGCATCAGTATTTCCTACATGATCACAGCAGCATGTCTGTGGATGTGTTGGCTGTAGCAAATCTTAGCAGCAAACACAGCATAGCAGATCTATTCCACCAAGACCAAAAACATTAACATTGCCATGTATATTACCATGCTAAAACTCTATTGTGTTTCCCCAAACACAAAATTCTTCATCCACATTCTTTATAATCTCATTTCTGTTTTGGGCAAACAACTGGGATTTTAATTTACATTTCTTTCCGTGTCTTTTCTTTCCTGGAGGCTGAAGAAAGTTTACACTTAATTATTTTTTTTAAACCTTGTGATTAGTTTCAACTTAATTCTTTCAAAGTTTAACTTGTTTTTCCTTTTTGTAGCGGTAGGCCAAACAAGGGACTCGTGTGATGGTCATAAATGGTTGAGCGTAGGGGACAATTGAGGGGATGTATGAGGTAGTCGTGTGGTGTGTTTGGAGTAGAGAAGCTCTGTTTTATTTGATTTACAGTAACTCCAGGAATGAGCACTACAAACATTTCAAGAACACAGTGACTTATATCACAGCCGCTCTGCACTGCTGAGAACATCAGGGTTAAGACTTGACTAACGAGGGAGTATAAAACAAAGCTATCTGTGTGTGCTAGTCGAAGAACTGGTTGGGCTAGATTAAGTGCCATGGTCTGGGATAAGAGTGTTTATTTTGGGGTTGTTACTGCATTGACCTGGGAAGCGAGAACTTGCACAACTTCTTTACGATGTGTTTTTAAAGTACAGTAATAGAGAACCCTACTTAGAAGTTTAGAGAAAGCAAAAACTCATTTTTCTAAAGCGTAAACTGTACAGTACTTACATTTTTACGCTAGACTATTACAAGACAGATGAATATTTGTAACACAAAGTCGTCTTTCCTGTAGCGAACTCTCAGAGGTATTCACATCTGCCTATGTGTATCGTCCACTTGAGTATTCCCGACTCACCATCCACCCCAGAAAATCCCACTGTTCCCAAATATTCAACATGCCCTGGATTCATCTATGCCTTTCCTTGTTCCTACCTTTAAGCGGACCTGCTCATAAAGAGCAATGGGTCGGTTGCTGAAAGTGATGCCGTTGCAGAAGCTGGCCTGCCGTTTGACGCTCCTTTGTGCTAGATCCATGACTATCTGGGAGCCTTTAGCATTGGGGTGGAAGAGAAGGGGGCTCACAGGGACACCTCCACATGGATGCAAGGGTAAACAGCGTTTGGGTTTGTGATGGCATCGGTGAGTTGTTGAGGGGAACGGTCCACCCAGAGAGTCTAGAAGAAAGAAATACTGCTTTAAAAAAACATGTTCCACCAGTGTCATTAAAAAGTATAAATTATAATTTTAATTAATCAAAAAAGAAAAAATATGAAAATAAGTCTTCTCTCAGTTATAATCGTGTTTAAAACCTTAGCTTAGTATGACTAAGCCTGGCCTTTCCTTTCAAATCAATGAACCGCATGAAACAGCATCAGCCCTTGCATGGTGAGATTTGTCTGACCCCATTTCACGCAGCATTTGTGTACAGCATTTTCGTTGGACAAAGTGATTTTTAGCTTTGTAGATAAATCTAATTCGCTTTTCCCAACAGGCTGTACTGAACTGTACAATTTCAGTATTTTATTGCGATGTGTTTATGAATCATACAGTATGTTGCACAGCTGATTTATCTTTGCTTGTAGTCACGTAATGGAAAATTGTGTTGACTGATTGTCAGTGTATTAATTAATAACAGTCTTACTATCACTTACAAGCTCACAAGGTTTTGTGTGAGTGAAGCTCAACACCTGAGTAGAGGTGCACTTTCATGCTAATCTGAGCCTTACATTTTACAGTTCACATATGCAACAGGAATAATTTACATGATGACACAGCGCAACAAAAGATCTGAATGTTTTTTTTATTATACACCCACGTGCCAAAACAATAAGAGTTCCACAATTCCACCTTAATGCACCTATATCTCTCAACATGTTATACCTAAAAATGCAGTCGTTTTTAAACTAGGCTATTTATCTGATCTTCTTTCATAAAATCTGTAGTACTGTCGCTCTGTCATACTATCTATTAAAGTGTCTCCATAATTCTGAATTGCTTTAAATTGTCGTTATAGTTGAGTTTGCATAATTGACTGTATTTCTATCTTTTATCTATCATATATATCTTTCTTACTATCTATCTGTCATACTGTCTATTTTACTGTCATGCTATTTATCAATCATATAACCTTATATTGTCTTTTTATTCACATTGTGTCTTTTTTTTTTTAGTTGCCAGACTTCAAGTACCAAATTTCCAGACTTTTAACTACAACTGTTAAAACTAACGACGATGGGTTGTTCATCTCATACACACATAGTATGACCAAAATCGTATACATGTATATCACAATATGTGTAATTTTTATTTCACTGTAATGATGTATATCATGATATAATGATTTTTAAATAAGATCTTTATGATATCATAATTTTTGATACCATAGAAATTTCATAATTTGTGATACCATTGTCAATATCACAAAAAAGTAATACTAGCCTCGATTAAAAAAGGGACAGACAGCAGGAATATTAGACTGCTGTCACTTTAAGAGCTGCCCAATCCAATATACTGTTAAACATATGTTTGACCTTCATTACTTTGTTTATGAGAATACTATAAATGCATAAAAGTTTGTTTTTAACTGTTCAAGGCCTATAAAGTGCCAAAAATAACTCCCTTCGATACACCCGCGAACTATGAAAAATGCTGAGAGTGCGTGATAGTGCGTGCATAGAGCAAAATGAGTTAAATTTTCCAGCTTATTGTATTTCGATGGCTTAAAATCACTTGTGTTTAAACCACAATGCTTAAAAACATGTGCAAGCGATAAGTTTTCGTGGCCACGTAGCACAGCAAAGTCACATGAATGTGTAAACCATGATAGAGACAAAATCTCTCTGTAGTCCAAAATCTCTCCCGGTTGACAACTGGTAAATCGCCCACCCCTAGGGCACACGTAGCAACATTAACAGTGGACTAGATGCAGGTGTGACCAGAGTAATGCTGTTTTGATCTAACAGAAAGTAAATATCTATGTTAGAGGCACAGTAATGATTTACTGTAGTATTGGTTCAGTTGGGACAGTGTCATCCATGAGCGGTTTCAGCTTTATGGCTTTCCCCTCTGCATTCATTCATGTCCAATATTCACCCAGTTGGCAAGGGGCTCCTTTAACAAGATAACACACCCTCACAGGTCTGTAATGGCACAGTTGGAGGAGCATCCAGTGATGACACCAGTCCTCTCAGCTATTGTGGCTCCCTTGTAGAAGCTGATAGTGGGCAATGACATGTTTCCTGAGCAATGCAGATAAGGCATTGCACAAGAGAAGAGAATAAAGACTAGATGTTTTTTCTATATCTGGCAACCACAGGCTCATATAAAACTATCACATGACAAATATTGTATTATCAAAACATTAATATGCCTCAGGTGTCTTTTCAGCCTTGTAAGTTGCATACGTGTGTCTGTAAGTGTGTGTGTGGGCAGGCCTGTTAGCCGACGGACATTGTGTGTAACACTAATAGTCTGAGCACACCGAAAAGAATACATTAGCAAACCCAAGAGCTGCAGCTGTCAGACAGAAAATGGAGGTTAAGTAGCAGCTCATGTTCCTTAGCAACGCTGCCGTGGTGAGAGCTTTCCGTTTTCTGCTGATCTGAGTTCAGTGTCTGTGTTTTCACTTAGTCTGTCTGGAAAGGAGAAGACTATCCAAGATCGGTTTAATCTGTTAATTGTCTTTTGCAAAATCTGTAAATTCTGTTTTGTGTCTAAACTGGGTTTGAGACGGAAGCGATACAAGTTATGGTATGGCGGAAACAATGTTAAATGTTCCATTCAAACAATGTAGGTTCATTATTCCAAATAATTAAATGATAATTTAGTTAAAATCAACATGAAATCAGAATTGATCAGTTTCAGTTTCAGTTTTATTGCAAATGAGTTAATTTCAATCACTGTGAAATACAAAAAAATGACCCTATTATGTTTCTTAATAAGGTTCCTGGTCATTTTGTGTTATCCCCCTCACCAAAAACAAAACAAAAAACAAAAAAAAGGCTTTAGGTATTAATTTAGCAAACTCATATTATGTCCAGCTTCATTCTTCAATGTAACACCTACTTTTTATGATGAAATCATTTCCTGGTCCCACCCCACATTTTTTCCACAGTAAAATCTGTTGTGAATAGCAATTCACATCGACTTCAATAACTTTCTGTTGTCATCCTAAATTGTATTATATAAGATAGACACAAGTCATAAAATATAACAGCTCAGGACCTGCAGAGACACATTCACACATTGTAAGTAATAGAAGCCAGTCTCCCAACACACAAAAAGCAGATTCCACCCTGGGCTACCAAACACATCATAATGCTGCTATTTCTATGGTTACCACATTCTTTTTTTAAAGTAACCAATGGACAGAAAATGATTCTTACATAAGTTCATCCCATAAAGAACAGCCTGGGCAATAGAGTAATGATGCTGAATATATATCTTTGCCATTACAGGAATTAATTACATTTGAAATATAATCAAAATTATAACAGTTATTTTAAATTGTAAAATATTTCACAATATTTTGTTTCTTTTAAAAACATTAAATAGCCAGTATTTTGGTCTTCGAAAGGTTTTTGGATATTTTTTAAACTAGGAAAGAGGTTAAGTAAAGCACGCTTGTGTATTTTTTTTTTTATTGAAGAGGACCTTCACATGCTAAGGTCAGGTTTAACTTCACTGCACGGAATAAGGTTGTCAGGTAGCTGAAATCTTTATCCTCATTACATCCTCATTACCAAGAAGCCATGTTCAGGGTAGGTTCAGATGTCTGACTATAGGTCAGAGAATGTCATGTAATGTGTAAACACCTCACATCACACAGACTCAATGTTAAAATAAAGTGCTTGGCCAGCAGCACTCCTGGACTGTTTTTATAACAGAACATCCCGAGGCTGACTTTCTGCAGTTTCGATTGCTGAATATACATAAAGTTTGATTCAATGTAACTTGCAAAGGATCACTTTTATTACATAACATACATCCCAAGGAGACAAAGTCTACAGCCACATATATTCAACAAGCAGACAGTACAATATCTGTTCTGTTTCATCTGTTCAACAGCAGGAAAATCTGGTCAGCTTTGACCTTTTTTTTAATCTGTTATCTAGGAATTAGCTTTTAATTTGCTCTGTTGGTAATCACATTAATTGTTCCCTTTCAAGGGAACTTCGAACTGCGTCCTCTAGGGGTCATTATGGGGAAACTAGAGGATGTAGTGATCTCATTTCCCACTCAGGGAACCATGGTTACAAATGTAACCTGAGACATTCCCTTTCAAGGGAACTTCAAACTGTGTCCTCTAGTTTCCCCATAGCGACCCCTAGAGGATGCAGTGTCTCGTTCCCTACTCAGAGACCCACCGTTAAAAGCGTAACCTGAGACATTCTTCTGTAAGTACATGTCCCCTGATACACAATGTAACTTTATTAGTAAAGTTGCTTTCAGGTAAGAGTTCCTGTGGCTCAGTGGTAGAGCACTGCATTAACAACACAAAAGCTTGTGGGTTCAATTCCCAGGGAATACACAAACTGGTAAATATATATATATATATATATATATATATATATATATATATATATATATATATAAGGATAGAAGCGTCTGATAAATGTAAATGGTATCAGACACCAGATTGTAAATAATCTACTTGAGAATCAAGTGTTTTTCCTCAATCATTAAACAGTTAGATTACATTAACTCATGGAAAAGATTATCAGAAAACCATTGCTGTATGTCAAATACTGAAAATGTAGTTGCAAAAGTGACTTTTTATAAAATTATATAAAATGGGAACATAAGCAACATCTTACGAAGAGATATACATGTACTTGGCAACTATACAATGCTTCTAATCCAACTGAGGTGAGAGGCACATCATGTGACCATAACATGTGAGCGTAGTAGCAAGCTTGGCTAAAGATTCATATGCTAAATGTTTAGTTATTCTGGTTAAAATCTAGCAAACACCCTCTAGCCTCTGCTTTATACAAAACCCTTGCTCAAGTGTCATCACACACTTCAACTCAAAAAACACACACTGTCACACTTAGTATAAACATCAACACTAGAAGAATACATTAATATCTATTCATTTATTTTACATTCAAATAGCTCAGAACTTTATTAAAAAAGTAGATCTAACTTTTTTAATGTTTTTGAAAGAAGTCTTCTATGTTCACCAAAACTGTATTTATTTGATCAATAATATTGTGCAATGTTATTTTCAAACTGAATATATTTAAGTTATTAATTCAACCAGTTATTAGAGTGTCACATGATCCTTCAGAAATCATTCTAATAATCTGATTTGGTTCTCAGTGTTTATTGGTGATCATGGTTCTTATAATTTTCTGTGTCGAAAGCAATTTTTGCTGTCTAATATTTTGTGAAAACTAAAATCCCAATTTTAAAATTGGGAATCGTTTGAAGAATTTATACTGTAAATGCCTTTCCGGTCACTTTTGATTCATTTAAACATTTAATTGTATAATTAATAAATTTATTAATTTCTTATCCTAAACATGCAAGTGTATCATAGGTTCCACAAAACAATATAAAGCAGCAACAGTTTTCATCATTGATAAAATAAATGTTTCTTGAGCACTATCTTAGCCTATCAGAATTATTTCTGAAGTATCATGGGACACTGAAAACTTTAATAATGGCTGCTGAAATGTATAACAAAGTATAATATAAAAATACATTTTGCAGATTTTAGTGATGTTTTTTTTATGATTACTCACAATTTATGACATTTTTGGTTACATAAATGTCAACACTATAATTTTTCTGTTCCTGGGTTTGCATGTCCATGTTTGCAATTGTGTTCTGAAGCTAATTAGCAACTATCTGGTCGGGTGGCAATAAAGTATGGTGAATGAGTGCAGAACATATTAAGCGCTGCTGTGGTCTTCTGTCATGGCTGGCCTGCTCCTACAGTAGGTGATCTGATCCGTACATAAACGCCAGTGTGTGGTGGTGGTGTCATTTCATTTCTGCGGTGGATTAAATGACTCATCAGTGGTGTTGTGCTTCACAGAGGTGCAGCGGATGGTTACTTAGCAGCATCAGCACCCGACCTGCAGACATATGTTTCTGTCACGACATAGAAACTGAGCGATGTAATCACAGCATGCATTGTAGATAAGAGCACTTTCTCTGTTTGCCTTTTAATAATCTGTCACCGCACCGCATTGACTCCTTGTCTGCATGTCAACCAATCACTGATAATCAATCCCAACATGCCCCATTAAAAATTCCACTCCAAACAAACTCCAGTACTAACAGTTTCCTCATGTTGTTTGTGCACCGCTGTCTTATTGTGGATTCAACAGAATAACACCATGGTAATTGATTCAGTTATTTCAATACTTTCCGTGCCGATATAAACAAATTAGCAGCAAATAACTGATTCAACTCTGATGTTTAGAGAAGAATTGATGAATTGATTAAGAATTAGGGATGCTTAATATATTGGTAACATATTGGCTATTAGCCGAAATTAGTTTTAATGTATCGCCATTGGTCAATATTGGATGTATACACTAGTCAACATTTAAAGTGTATCAAAGCCTTTCATTAAAGTTGTCATAAAAATTAAAACCAAAATGCGTTCTTGTCTTAGGACAACTTTGCAGAACTTTTTTTGATACTCTTCAAATGCTGAAAACTGTATATTGGCTATGCTGGATATTTAATTACGCATGCTCATTTCTAACTTTCATACTTTTGTTATCCTCAGTTATTGTTTTACAGCTATTTAATAACACTATTGAACACAATCTTCAGCAAATTGCAAAGTAACATCCATTCTTTCATATTGTACAGATTGTCTATTGAGCTAGTTAGTAGAGATTTATTTATTTTATTTATTTATTTATTTAGACAAAATATTATGCATGCACACACACACACACACACACATATATATATATATATATATATATATATATATAAAAACCTAGGTTTTTTTTATATCGGTGCATCCCTACTAAAAATCAATTGCATTGTCTGTTAGCGCCAATTGTTGCATAAAATCTACTGTATAATATAAACCTATGCAAATCAGATAACTGTGCAAAAATTGTCAATTTGCATATTGCTTTCAGTTTGCACTCATATTTCTCTGTTTTTGGACTAGTGACAGTAGGAAATATCTGCAACTGTCATAATGTTCCATTTTTAACAGCCTTTATGAAAAAATGCTACTTATTTTTTATCTCTTTCCTATCCTCAGAGACCAGGATGTGCTCCAGAGGTGCATGAGAAACACCCAGTAGTCTTACACAAACACACACAAACAAACACAAACAGAAGCATATCTATCCAGCTCAAACACTACAAACCAGACTATCTTGTTCTCAGTTCAGAACAGTTTCCGTTTTTATGCAAAGATTGTTCATCAAGATATTTCACTGTATTTACAGTGAAAGACATGTATCTGGATAAGCAATTTATATTGACTGTCAGCCTGCTGCAAGAACTAAAAAAAAAAACTCAGAAATGGGAACTGGAAGGTGAAACCAGATGGTTAGGAGCCACAGATATCTTTAAATGATTTGTGCTCCTGGTAAATGTTTTTTGTGTGTGTGTGTGCATGTTTTTGTGACATATCAGGACCGAGTGCCAACCTCCTGCTTTCTCTTGTGAGGCCAATAAGGAAGTGACTAAGGCCCAATCCCAATTCTATTTTATACACCTTCCCCTTCCCCTACCCCTCAGCCTACCCCTTCCCCTTGTCCCTTGAAACAGAGTGTCAAGGGATAGGGGAGAAAATATTCCCCTAAGGATTGGAACACCACTACTATGTCGTCACACATCATCATTTACACACATATACTGGTGTGCATTAGAGCCTTTAATTATCGTTCTATATTAATGAGCTGCTGACTGACACACACACACATTTCAGAAATCGCGCAGCTCACACATCCAGGAGAAAATAAACTTGTCACCGTTGCCCCATGGCGCTGCCAAGATGGCGACGGCCCACTCTGCGCACATTAGGCTTCAAAGACACACTTCAGGAGTCTACGGGTGACGTCACGGACACTACGTATATTATACAGTATATTATATATTATATTATACAGTCGATGATCAGGACACAACTTTGTATAATGACATGGGTATGACGCAGGGTTGGTGTAGGGCCATAGAATATACAGCTTGTACAGTATAAAAACCATTACGCCTATGGGATGTCCCCACTTTTCACAAAAACAAACGTGTGTGTGTGTGTGTGTTTTAAGAATTTAAAACACTGTCAGAGCAGCAGCCAGTAAAACGACGTTTGAGTCTGGCTTGCGTCATTTCCCAATCCTGTTTCCACCTCTTCTTCTCATCATTTCCTTTGTCTTCTTAATAGTCTCCAAAAATAAAATTAAAAAGATTTCAGCTCAAGTTTCAAGGCCTCAAACAAATGCATATGCTTTTAATTAAAAAAAAATAATAAAAACGTTTTTTTTTTTTTTGCTTCTAATCAAATGTTGTAATGTTTTTGTTTCAGAGCTCATTGATTTGAATGTAAGCTATTGCACATTGCTTGTGTTTTTCAATGTGATTGATTTAGCTATCTATTAATTCATAAATTTCCTAAGGGGTTTCTTCATGGTATGAAAATATAGAGTACGTTTCCAACAAGTGTGCTTTTTACCAGCACCAGGTGCTACTACACATTCTGGACTATTATAACTCTAGTCCCGGTTTACCTGATTGGATGTGCTATAGTGCTCTAATTAGAATTAATGATCAAGTGGGTCAGATCCACCAAGGGTTCAGATTAACTCCAGGCCAATCAGCTGCACTCAGAGCAAGAGTAAGACAGAGGGATTTACATAAACCAACTGCTCATGTATGTTTCAGTTACTATCACCTGTCCAACACGGAAGAATATTCACCCATTCACCCTGCAGGCCAACGGCCAGAACATCCCATACCAGATCAACTCCTGACATTTAAAGCATACTGAATCTATACACCACATATGTTCATTTTTGCTATTTTTTGGTATAGTAACAACTGCTTAATTGGATAAATAAATATACTTATCCATATTGGAAGTCTTGGCATTTAATGAGTAGTTAGTAGACAAAAATTCAAGTGGATTAGTCACTAGGGTATTACTTAAAAAGCACTGACATAAATAGCCTAGTAGTTGCAAGTTGAACAAGAAATACATGTTAGAACGACTTGCCAAAACCAATACTGTAGCAGCACAACAGCCTGAACATGAATTTCAGAACAGAATCCAAAAGGAAAAGTATAAATCTTAGTTAAAAACGTATCTCTTCACTATGGCCTATGATGTGTGATGCTGTTTGTTGTCTGATGTATGCTTGGTTGTGCACAAGTCTTTTACAACATTGCACAGCACTTTGGTCCAACTGTAATTGTTTTTAATTGTGCTTTATAAATAAATTGAGACTTGAGATTGTTCAACCAACCACTGTGTATTTTTATTTAGAACTAATCAATTGATTTATTGATTTATTTGGTTCTATTTTAAACCAGCTGCCTCGCGGGTTTGTTAATAATACAATCGAATGTTGTAAAAAAAAAAAAAAAAACGCTGTAAATCCTTATTATTTCCGACAACAGAGGGATTCCCCACAAATTCCCTTCCCTTCCTCACGCATTCACGCTGCTGTGGGGGAAACACGTCTTCACTGGCACGAGACGCGCTCGTATGTTCGTTCCTTGGAGCGCAAAATCTCCAGAGAGCTACACAAATGCCGTCTACATTAATTCTAGGACTTGTGCTCGACTGTGTTTTGTGTTCCAATTATTCTGATGCCTATACGTGGTATTTAGAGGCAGACGTTTTCTCTCTAAATTCTCTTATAGCCTATCTATCTGTTCTTCTATCTATCTATATCGGAGCGTTCATCAGCAGGCAAACATAATGAACATCATTCAGCGGTTTGCATGGAGATCCTAAACGCAGTTCCTCACCGTACAAGGCGTTTCGGGTTATCTGGCCTCCCATGACTCAACGCCGGGTCACTGTTTTGCGCTGGCCGCCTTTATTTCTCAAAGGTTGAGAGTGCGATAATTCCACACCGACATCATGCTGGAGGAAAAGCTCTCTCGGCCCCCGAAACGAGATGTAAACAGTCGGACACTCCTCCTGTCTCGGTGCTCATTGACTGAGCGCGCGGACACCAGCGCCACACTGACTCATTTACATAGAAGGCGGAGTCTGAGGGCGCTTTTCTGGGAGTCACGCCCCTCAACTACAGCCAGTGTTAATTTATTAATCATTTTGTCTTACCACATTTTGTCTTAAACGTTGAAAACTGTTTTTTACAAGTCGTCCCCTTGGAATTACAAGGTTCTATCTGCGTTCTGAGTAGTTTTGAGATATTGAGCTTTAAAGTTTTTGTGTTCCATAGATAAAATAAATGTTTAAAATAAAACATCACATAATGTAAATAAATTGTCACAGAATAAGAATATGTGAATAACTCAATTTTGACAAAAATGTCAGATAGAACCTTATAATTCCAAGGGCACGAATTATATTGCATGTGTGTTCGCAGGTATTAACAAAACCATATTTTGGGTGTCAAGACTAGGATGTGGTATATATGCACACTTCTCTGATGCGGTTGACTTCCAGCAATATCTCAAGAGGAAGTATAGCTTTCAGTTTGAGGAAAAGAGGAAGTGCCAAAAGAGGAATATTCTTTAAGCAAACACAAAACAATGGCAAAAACTTGGCCAGATGATGTTTATGGACATTTTCTGTTATGTCTTTAAGATGCAGTAAAACACAAAACTCTAAAAAGTACACATGGCCAACCTATTCTATATATCAGAACAATGGCTAAATTTGTCTGTTACCCCAAAACTCCTTTCTCCCTAACTTTCTGGGAATATTGTTCTCTCTTTTCTGTGACCCTTGTTAAGAATTATCTCGGGTCAATACTTACTGTGACCTCACTGATCTGGGACCAGGTTCTCATAACCCAAATTTTAAACTCATCCGCTTCAAGAAATGTTTCTTCAGCCAGTACTATCGCTGGCACAGTTCAAAGGGTGGTTTACTCATTACACTTTAGAATTGACATTGCAGAATTTCATTTATGTTACTTAAAGATATAAATACAGTATAAGTCAGTTAATAAACAAAGAGCTGGAGAGTGTTACTAAATAAATGTGATTAAAAAGGGCAGGGAGGACAAAAGCTCAATTAAATGCATTCTCACTATTGCCTCTCTGATTACGTAGAAAACATTATCCACTAAAATCACGTTAGCAATAATATTTACTTTTTTGCCTTCCCCTTTTTAACAATTGGAATTTTGAAGGGAACCATAACAAACCACAGGCCTTCGCTCCAGAACACCACCACTTTGATCAAAATGAAATCATCGCTTGCTCCACAATGATGGGCTGATTGGTGCTCTCTCGCTCACACATGGTGCACACATTTTTGGAAGCCAATGCCCGAAGTTCACAAGCGCTTTTGTGCTACTTTTGTTTTTAGGAATAGGGGATTGTCATACGACTTTCATTAGCACTGCTATGAATGATGAATTGATATCCTTTTACAATACACGACAAAATTAAATTAATGATGCTCTTACAAAAACCTCCTCTGAGAAATATGACAGTGTATGTTTGCCATTTACTGTTTTTACATGTTTTATTTTTTATTGAGAGGTAATAAAAGGTCATGCAGTAAATTGTTTTTTTCAGGAGATTTTTTAAAAATGTTCTTTTCCCTAAGGCTTCCATAACACAAACCTGCATATATACACACATATGTGATACATTTTAAAGCGCTCATACCGGTAATCAGATTACTTTTTTGTATATTATATATATATATTATTTAAACAATGGCAGTAAATTATTTATAATATATTTATTTTCCTTGATTCTTCTTTTTTTTCTCTTCGAGTTTTCCTTTTCGTTCTCTTTAAATTTGTCATTATTATGATTTAATTAATTATTTTTTAGCTTTTCATTACCTCACAAAGCATCCAGTTCTTTCAGTTTGGGAAACCTTGATGTAATTGAATGTGTAATTTATGATGTTGATAAAAAAAGAACAGAAAAAAAAAATCTTACAAATTATGTAAAAGTAATCAAAATGTAATAGTAATCAATGTATAATAATGTATAATAATACATGTGTAATAATATGTATTAATATGTGTACATTACTAACTACAATTTCTGTTACGTTATATATATAGGTTAAAATTCAGAGGAAGTAGTAGCTGCTATGTGGTACCGCCACAAAGAGCAAATGGTTTTCTACTACTCTCACCACCATATACTCTGGTCAACACATTTATGGTAATTGATTTATGTACCTATAAAACTGAATAAACTCTGAAACCTGAAATGACTGGAAGCACATTGAAATTGGCTGCCAAAGTGAGATACTATCCTCATTAGAACCAAGAGACAGGCAATGCAGGAACAGCACTTATAGGTGACTTGACAAGCACTGTGGCTTGCATTTGAGCCCTATTATGCTGACCTTTAGGATTCAGATCCCAAAGTGGGAATGTTCCTTTGCCGATACGTCATCAATCCTGCAGTCACAGAGGAGTTTGCTGAGACTGAATATTCATATGTGTATTGTGTTTGTGCATGCTGTATAAGGTTATCACGAGGTTGCCCCTTTCTCCTTTTAATTCCAGATACATATTCTCTTACATAATACACTCAGAGAGAGAAAAATGTTTTATAAGGGCTCTGCTAATAGAGCAATCTATTATATTCCACATCCTATGTCAACATACCTCAGTTTACATTGTATAATTACACCTCCTGATCCTGCACACAGTCTCAACCTCGAATTATTGAAATGTCATCTGTTTTATGATGCATTCTCAGTCAAAAAATAAAAAAATAAAATAAATAAATCATGATATTTACCATTGTCCAAAGCAAAATATTTCCAATGTAAAGTAACTTTGCTAGCTTCATGTCTTGGCTTGGCACTGATTCACAAAAAACTTCCTTTTCACATAGTACAATAATTTCAACCTAATATAACAGTTCATGGTTATTTTCGATATATTTGATAAGTAGGCATGTGACAAGCTAAATAATGTATCTCCTTCATTATTGCAAAATTAACCCTTAAGAAATATGACTTTTTCTGGGTTTCGTCAACAGCAACTGACTATTCACTTCTTATGTTTACCAATATACATCAGATTGTATGTTTAACTAGAACTCAGCCATGTTAACAATTGTTTCACAGTCCATGCCATATTTCTTTCTTCATAATGATTCTGATTACATAAGCACCTTTGTTTGCCTTTTTCACCCTATATATTCCCTGTCGGTACTGCATTCTGCATCTGTCTACAATTGCTGGCGTTTATGTTGGCCATACGGGGGACGTTTCCTGACGTATGGATAAACACTAATCAGTCTCACCATGGCTTGGCACCCTCTTACACTGAGTGTTCTTTAGTTGCTGATGTTTAATAAATTAAATGTCCAATTGGGGTGATGTGTTGAACTTTGAGACTGCATGTGCCACCATTATGCTATTGTGAGCTTGAGTGAATAGTACACTCTTGAATGATACGTTCGCTCACAATGCCTCAGGCTGAGTATCTCCTTTTTGTTGTTTGGTGGTAGATGAGAAAACTGCAGGCCTGAGCCAAATTTAGCTTGATAATATTGATCAAGGACAGACATTGCTGCAAGTGTCATGCCGTGCAAGCTGGAGTGTATCAAGTAAACACTCGCTGTCCCCCAAAGGTGCATGGGTCTGTCTGTGTGTAATGTTGGGGGTATGAGAGTATGCATGCACACTCTCATTTTTACTGCCATCATCTGCTGTCGAACAGCAGCTGCAGAGTAGCGGAGGTTTCCACGACAACCAGCTTTCACGGCTGCACAGGGCTCGAATCACACATGTCCACTCGGATGAAGAAATACACAGTACATTCACATGAAATGTGAAAAAGTAGTGCTTAATAGTTAGTTAGAACTGAACCTTAAAATAAAATGTGACTCCTTTTTTAATGCATACAGGATACTAGACTTCTAAGCACAGGTTGAGAGTTTGTGATTCTGTTCATAACCAGAATTGCCCATCTAGAACCAGGTATGGCCATCTGAATTCTCCACTGTTGTCGGTACCCCAAGATAAATTTAAGAATACCATGGTATTACCATCCTGGAGTTACCACGATGCTAAAAAAAATTGTATTGTGTGCAAACCATACCATAGTAAATGGTGTACAGCTAGGTGAAATAAATCCAATATAGCAAGAGCAGTAAAGATTATTCTCTCTGAGTCACTGCAGTAACTAAATATGGAGGCAGCTGCAGAGAGAAGCCGAGGAGGGTCTACAGATACACACACACACACACACACACACACTCATAAAGTCTCTAAACAAAAAGACCATTCAAATACAGATCTCTAGGACAGCAGCATACCATGTGCAAAATATTACAAAGAAACATTAGATGCTCTCATTATTACAGACATGTGCAGAGAGAGAGAGAGAGAGAGAGAGAGAAGTAAACAGCTCAATACTGGAGCTCCTTTTGCAAAAATGACTGTGGTGCAACTGTGGTATGAAATGGTAATAAAAGTCAGATGAATGATTATTATGTTCACATATGATTTACATACCATGGTATCAGCGTGATCCATGCATGTAATAAAGTGTGTCTGTTTAGTATGTGTCTGTTCATATGCAATTAAATAGCTGAATTGAATGTTGCATTTTTTGTTTAAAGCACAGTGTAAAATTTCCACAAAAGGTCTAAGAGATTGTGGCGAGTGGGGCGGGGCCGAGAGGCGTGGGAACAAGGAGTGAGGCCAGGTGTAGTGATTGGAGATGAGCTACACCTGAGCCCCACCGCTAGTATCGAGTCCCACGTAGGAGATGGAAGGATATAAAACTGGAGTGACGACCGTGAAGGAGGAGAGAGGACCAGGCCTGGGACATTAGTTTATGGTTTGGCTTTTATTTGTGCGCACCAGTCGTCCGTGAGGGGCTGGTGCGCCGTTTTGTATTTATTTATGAATTATTAAAGTGCTTTTTGATTGTGCGCCGGTTCCCGCCTCCTTCTTCCCGATGAGTATGGATTTGCATATCGTTACAGTGGTGCCGAAGCCCGGGAGAAGGAGGGACGCGCTGCTGAAGATCCCTCGCCGCTGTGGTGAATCCGCGGTGCCCTCGAGCTGGCGAGGTACGTGCCGCCATTGACGCTCGAGGCGGTGGGCTGGAGCGAGTTGCCGGGGACGGGCGAGCTCGCTGCCGACCGCCCACGACAAGGAGGGGCGGCTGCCGTCCGTGAGGGAGCGGAGGAGTCGGCGCCGTTCGCCAGGGGGCCGGAGCCTGCCGCCTCCGTGACGGAATCCGGAGGGGCAGGGAACGGGGGACTCCTGCCGCTGCCCAAAATCGGAGGAGCCGTCGCCGTCCACCGGGCGGCGGAGGAGTGTCGTGCCGTCCGCCGAGGGCCGTCCAGTGCCACCGCCGGGCACCGCGGAGGAGATCACCCAGCCGGTGGAGGGCCGAGCAGCAGTGCGTCTGGGAACCGGATTTTTTTTTTTTTTTTCCTCTCTCCCCTCTCTCGTCCCTGTCGCTCCTCCTTCCATCTCCTTTTCTCTCGCCTCGTCTGTCCTACCCCCAGGTTCCCGCAGGTCCCCGTGAGCGGTCTCCCCCGGAGGGAAGGGGGGGGGGGGTAGAGCGCAGTCTCGGGAGTACCCCCCGGCCTGCGAGGGGCGATGGGGGTATGTGGCGAGTGGGGCGGGGCCGAGAGGCGTGGGAACAAGGAGTGAGGCCAGGTGTAGTGATTGGAGATGAGCTACACCTGCGCCCCACCGCCAGTATCGAGTCCCACGTAGGAGATGGAAGGATATAAAACTGGAGTGACGACCGTGAAGGACGAGAGAGGACCAGGCCTGGGACATTACTTTAGGTTTTGGTTTTTATTTGTGCGCGTCAGTCGCCGTGAGGGGCTGACGCGCTGTTTTGTGTTTATTTTGAATAATTAAAATGATTTTGATTGTGCGCCGGTTCCCGCCTCCTTCTTCCCGATGAATATGGAGATTTGTTTATTACAGAGATTATACAAATCTGAGATCATGCTATAATTTGGGAAATGCGTGTGGAATAGCCCTGCCTTAAACTCTCTTTAGTGTTAATTTCATACGTAATGCTCCCTTATTTCAGAGTCCATTCTGGGTGGACGCTTGTACTCAATGGACTTAATAAAAGAGAAGAGAGTTGTGAGCTGACAGTGAACCAGAGATGAAAGTCAGTTGTTAATACAATCTGTCATTGAGGTTTAATAATACACACAGATTGAGCAGGATTATATCTCAAAGGAGCCTTATAGCTTAAAAGTAAGACATTCTAGAGAAGGAGGATCAGTATTATTGAAGTTAAAGCATAGATCATTGCAATGATAGATACTTACTGAAGAGATGGATGAATAGATTTTTTTTTTGTCTACTAGCATCATCTCTGGCCCTACGTCCCGAAGTCCATATGGTATCACTTGCAGAAGTCATGTGTATCATGGAAAGGGAACTGATCTGATCATTACAAGCTGTTTATTATTCATTATATCAGTGTTAATCCACTCCAGCTGTTCCATATTTTCAAATATTGCATTGAGGTAAATTTGATTCTTCATCAGTCATAGGCTGTGTTGATGTTTGCGGTTTTTGAAAAGGCCTGCAAGCACTGGACCAGATAACCAAGATGAGCATTTTCAGAATTTATGTCTTGTGATTTTAGCACCACTTGTGATTGCTTTTCTGTTAGCATTATAGCGCACCAAAAAAGCATGCAAAGTTTTCAATCTGAATTTTATAGCAGCAGTTAGAGCGACCTTATCTCGCATCTAACCACATGGATGTTATATCAACTTACTGGCTTGCACATGTTTCAATATTTTAGTAAAGGGTTTTTGGCTTGGACACGGGGGCAGGTTCAGCCTGAGATCAGCAGTGAAAGGTAGCAGTGTGTGCAACTCAAACAACAGTCTCTTATGCTCACCAAGTCTCTTATGGTCAGTGTGTATCTGTTCAAAAACACAGTAAAACAGTAATACTGTGACATGTTATTGCTATTTAAAATGGCAGTTTTCTATTTGAATATATTTTAAAGTTTAATTTATTACTGTGATACAAAGCAGAAATTTTAGCATCATTCCTCCAGTCTTCAGCGTCACATGATCCTTCAGAAATCACTCTAATATGCCGATGTGCTGCTCAAGAAACATTTCTGTTTATTATCAATGTTGAAAACAAGTGGTGCTGCTTAATATTTCTTGTGGAAACCACGATTCGCTTTATTTCAGGATTCTTTGATGAATAAAAGTAAATAAATAAATGTTTAAAAGCCTTTACTGTTACTTTTGATCAATTTAATGCATCCTCGCTGAATAAAATAATTAATTTCTTTCATCTTCTCAGCTTTGGACCTCAGTGTAAATGGCTTATTTTTGAAAAAGAAAGTTAAATATTGAACAACTATCAACTAAAGTTAACATCCATAACCGTGGACATTAACAGCAAACAAAGGCTTTAATCCATATGTGCACGAGTGACTGAAGCATACAAAGAGCTGAAAGAAGTAAAGAAAGAAAGTCTGTTTCTCTTTAAAACTCTCTGGCGGCACGCTGATTTAAGCGTTGGACATATATCTGACTGTGAGTCGGTGCTAAAGCATGTCCAATGAGGTGAAGCCACAAGTATTAGCTCTAATACACTCTGCGGTTTCGGGATTATATTTTGGGCCAATCCGTCACTGAAATCTGGCTGTGAACCACGGTGGAAGAAGCTCAACAGTCAAACTTACACACCACAACAGATTTGATCACAAACCCCAGATTCCCTCAAGACCCAGCGCATAAAAGAAAACTGTTACATATTTAAAAATCTGGTCAGGGCCTGACAGTCATATTAAGCCTATGCCAGATGCTGCTCTCATAACTCAGTATCGATTGAGCTGGTCACAGTTCTGGTCTGGAGAGCTTGATGTTACATATTGTTTAAGGTGAGTGAGTTGTTGAAAGGACACAGAGAACATTTATACTCTGAGGCTTTTCCAAACAAGCCAAGCAGGTTTTCTGAGGACAGCGATGCACTAAAACGGACACAGAATGTGTCAAACCTTATTATTTTTTTTTTTGGTTTGCTTGTTGTGAAATGGTTGTACGTGTCTGTATTTGATGGTGAGAGTGTTGGTCATAGTTTTGAGAGCAAAATATGCCCTCACAAATGTAGTAAAACCTGGCTCAAGTTAATTAAACTGTATATAATGCAAAAAGGTGTAAGGCAGATTCCCATGTAAAGCTGCCTGTGTTTGGTAGCTCCACCCACAATAAAATCTTATTGGTCCAAAATTCTTCTCCTCACAACTCTACATTTTGAATGGCTTTGATTATGTTGGGTTATTCTTAACTAAAATGGTTTTTACAAGAATAGCCGTGACTGTGAGTGTTTGTGTTGACGCCTGCCCATGCTTGTGCATTTCTGCCATATGTCAGATATCATATTCTTTTCCACTCTGAGAAAATTCTTTACTCTAGTTCTCTAGATCTTCTGTTCACACCTAAGGGGGCATTCTCATCACATTAAACACCGGGACCTGTAGCAACCCCATACATGACGTACATCAGTAGACTTAATTATCTAGGGATAAATCTCTTTTACTGAGCGGAATATAGGATCTAATAGCCTTTGCCTGCGAGACACTTTGGAGCGCTGTAGGAACTGAAGCAGACAAGGCAGTGGAGCTGATAAGCTGACAGTAGGAGTCGCCCGTAGGGCTCCAGGATCAGATTGCAGGCAGTGCTGTTAATTGCAAGCGATGAAGGACAAGACAGATCCTGAAGGGTGAAGTGTTGACCTCTAGCTGAGCTGCGCTGCAGGAGGACTTTAAGGACAGCGGGTAAAAGGTTTAAAAGGGACATAATCATGGAAGACCTGATTTTCTTTGCTCTTTTGAACACAAACACACACAAAATAAAAAAAGAGGCAGTGTAGACATATTTTAATTTTCAAGATGTGAGGTTCTTCCAGAAAAAAAAAAAAAAATTATATATACCTATATATATATATATATATATATATATATATATATATATATATATATATATATATATATATATATATATATATATATATAATTTAAAAAGTTTATGTTTATGACATATTCTGGGAACAATATAAATATAATAAAATAAAAATAATAAAGAAAATTATTCTTCTCATTGTTTAGATAATATAATCAATTGGTAAAATGTATTATTAGTAAAACTATTGATTGACTGCAATTTTTAAGATTATTTTATTTATTTACTTATTTTTTATGTGAGATCGTCCTTTGTTTAAAATAATAAAATACAATTAAATTAAAATTCTAAAGACCTCTAAATAATAATAATTATTATTGTTGTTATTTAAATGATACAATCAATAAGTAATAGTAAAATGTATTTTTTATTATTATTATTGTTATAATTATTATTATTATTATTTATTTATTTATTTATTTATTTATTTATTTATTTATTTATTATTATTTTTATTTTTTTGTATTATGATATGGCCCAATGTGATTATTGCTCTTTTTTCTTCTTTTTTCCTTTTTTATTTTTTTTGCGCACACGTGAGGTGATAATTTTTTTCAATTATAGAGGAGTGGTCAGAAATGGACCCTGAAAGTCAAAGCCGCTTTCTGTCTCTCTCATGTACCTCTGACAGATGGCAAGCGGGATAAAAACTCAGCGAATAAAAAGTGTAATCCCGTCCTCACGTGGGTCGACACTAACTCGCCAGATTATCCTATCAGAGAGAGAGAGGATGTATAGAAGGAGAGGACAGTGTAAATGGCAAAGGCGAGGAAGGAATTGTTTCCCTCTTGGCTCCTAAGTGGATAAAGAGGAGGTTTAAGTGAATGAATGGACAAAAGGCTATTAAAATAAATAAATAAGAATTTACAATGTAAATGAATAATAATAACACATTAATAACTATATATACAGTATATATATATATATATATATATATATATATATATATATATATATATATATATATATATATATATATATATAAAGTATATATATTATATATATATCTGACCATATATCTCCATAATCTCTTAAAACAATGCTTCCGACTGCAGCTCACTAGGTTTTGTAGCAGTATCAGTGTGTGGCTGAGTATGATGTTAAAGTTAGATGTTAAAGTTACTGTGAAGTCAAAGATTACATGCCATTGGCTCATGGGAAGTGGTTGTGTAATGCTAGCTACTCTTTTATATAGTTTTATCTTAAAAAAATACTGCAGTACAAACATCATTTAAAATGCCTCCGGTGCTAAAATCCCTGATATTAAAATATCACAATACACGGGCCAGGGCTCTGATTGTGTAATACTGCAGGACCTGAGCATATCAGCCCAAACGCTTGTATTTTTATCAGCTGATGCAGTACTGAGCGCTATGTCAACACAGCATCTATAGGTCAAAACACACAAGCACACATGCCGGGGCCCACGCAGTGCAGTCTAGGCCCGAGGGCCAGGATGAGGAGGTGGATAAAGACAGCGATGAGGAGGAAAAGAGAAAACGCTGGTTCTTTGGATAATGTCCCACAATATGGCAGTTATATTACCAAAGACTCAAAATATGGTAGGTTTTTCTGTTCTCCAACATATAGACACAACAAATAGTGTCAGTGTCGCCAAGAACCACCTACACCACAAACAATGCAGTACTGTTTATCTGCAAAAGAACATTTCAGTATGAATTGCAAGGGAATTTTTAGGAATAAAAAAAACAAAATGGGCCTTAAACTTTTTCTTTTTCAGCAGATGAACAGAGAAATGTGTATTAGCTAAATATCATATATTATCTATGCTCTTTTGTTTTCAAATCATTTAAGCTTTACCAACATTATATATTTTTTTTAGTGCTAAACATCAAAGTTACATAAAAAAATTAACTATATATATATATATATATATATATATATATATATATATATATATATATATATTATTTTTATTTTTATTTTTTTGTGCTCAAAATCGAAATTACATAAACCAAAAAAAATAAATAAATGTTGACACATAAGTTACATTAAAAAAATTAACTATATATATATATATATATATATATATATATATATATATATATATATATATATATATATAACTCGAACGTGCCACATGACTTGGAAAAAATGTAATGTAATATTGACAGTCAAAAGCTATCACAGCATATTATTATTTTTCTATAGTTAAATGGAAGAGATTTCAATCAGTTGTTGTTATATGGCATTGGGTCTCTTAGACACAGTGATTTATTGTGCCCTGTTAGTTTCAACACACAGTTTTTGGTGTGCAGCCTTTTTCAACATTCTTAGCGTAAATATGCATGAAAAAAAAAAAAAAAAAAAACATTTCAAAATCTGACAGTGCTTTTTCTTTGTTGGAAAGTCAGTGTGCATTAAGAGGGGAGAAATCATGTGTTTCTGCATCTGGTTCTTGGTTGGTTTGGACTCCACCTGTGACGTGGTGGGGGAAACCCCAACAGGGAGTCTCACCATGGGGCCGAACGCCTGACTGATCATGCATGGCTTATAAAGCTCTGAAATGTATTAAAACATGGACAAATCGCCCAACTAAACTTACAGAGAATCCCTTTCAACTCAAGAGAAACTTGGCAAGAAACTCCCAACAACAGGCAAGCTCCAAGTCTGGTATTACTTAACTATGAAAATACACATCCAGTACATTGAGGCGATTTAAAGGGATAGTTCATCCAAAAAAGAATATTTTGCCATCAAATGTTCGTTCCACACCATTTGCGTTTCTTATCTTTTCTTTTTTTTTGGTAAATGTCTCAGTTTTTATTTCATTCTGTACGAATGAAAGCACTGCTTTCTGAGATTCTTGACACTTTAATCAGACTGAATACGCTCTTTTGCACAACAATCATTATATCTGCACTGTTTACTTCACTGGTTTGCACTCTATCGCCATGTGCCTTGTGCTGCTTTACTTATCTTTCTTTTTACATGACCTGTTTGTATATTTGTATAGTTGTGCTTTATATCTGATTACCTGTATTTATTGTTCTATTGTTAGTGTTATCTGTATGCACCAATGTATAAGTTTCATTGTGAATGTTCATCAGTAAAATCTGAAAGTTATTCCAATGATACTGTTCATCTACACAGTTACAGTCATAGTAGTGGTGGACTTACTGTATATACTTAGTTATCTCTGTAGTTCTCATACTTGATGCAAACAGCCCTTCATTGTAAAAGAAAAAGCCATTTTTAGTAAATGCTGTGCAGAACACTAGTATTTAAATATGAATATAATTTATAAAACTAACACCATTTGTTATTAATCTTACTTACGCACTGTTTGCTTATGATAAATTAGCCCTGTGTTCTTCTGGCATTCAGAGCTCTTCTTTACAAACAGACAAAGCTACTTTTTGGCTTCCGAAAGAGCTTGTTGCAGCCAAGGGGTCAGATCAGTGCTGCTTTTAAGGGCTCTTTAATCATATTGTCAGGTTCCTCAGTTGAGTCAGTTCCCACCGTTACTCATAGCCACGGCTTCACAAATATAAACTCATGTATCATCTGTCTGGACCCAGGCTCAGAGGAATGAACAATGATCGTTCTGTCTCTGTATATCTAATTATAGATTTCAAAACACAAAGTTTGTAAAAGGTCCAGCAAAACTGAGGATCAAGATGTTTCACCTTGTGAGCTACCATTTGTTTTACCGCTTGTTGTGTACATCTACTTTCTACTTTCAGTCAGAAAACAGAACTAGTGTGACTGTTTGGGATCTGGACGGTTTTCAGTGTGTTTTTTAAAAGAAGTCTCTTATGCTCATCAAGGCTTCATTTATTTGTTTTTTTTAAAAAAAAATACAGCAAAAACAGTAATAATGTGAAATATTTTTTTACAATTTAAAACAATGGTTTTCGATTTTAATATATTTTAAAATGTAATTTATTTTTGTAATGCAAATATGAATTTTCATCATCCATTACTCCAATCTTTGATGTTACATGATCCTTCAGAAATCATTCCAACATGATTTATTAGGATTCTTTGATGAATAAAAAGCTAAAAGAAAAAAAGAAAGAAAGGACCAATTTAGCATAGTTCCTTGACAGAATTATTCATTCATTCAAAGAAAACAAAAAAAAAAATACTTTTGAATATTTTTATTTTGAATAAATGCTGTTCTTTAAAATATTTTATACATCAAAGGATGTATAAAGGTGAACATCAAACTCTTATATATGCAGTTAGCAGGTAGATTTCAGTATTCTCAGAATTCAACAACTTGTTAAATAGAGCTTTTATAGCTAGAAGCATTTATCTGTGCACTCGCATTGGATGTTTTGGGCCTACAGCTGCACACTTAGACACCCATTCAAACGTCTGTGAAACAACAGTGGCATTTAGTTTTTTGGACAATATGAGTCAAGAATGCATTTTTGTCTCTCTTTTTTTTCTTGTTCATCTTTCATTTCAACTCAGTTTTATACTGTGTCTGTTTGCTCACAGCACTCACAGCACTCACATAAATAACACATGAATGACTTTGTTCTGGTCTGAGATCATTTTCTTTTTTAACAGCGTAAAAAAATGGAAACCCACCATCTATATTCTTAATCTGTTTGTAGAACAGAAACTGCTATTCATGTGGAAAGGGAAGTAGCAATCCATAAGGGTCAGTATTCAAGATTCAAATGAATTTATAATGCATAAAGTCAATATGCCATAATAATAACTTCATGACATGCAACAGTAATATCCTCAAAGCACTGCTTTTTGAATCACCTTACCTATTGCATCATACATTTGGTAAAATATTTGCATAAGGTAAGATGCAGACAACAAAATCAACATTTTTTTATTGTATGGAACTGAAGATTTATCTCATACAGTAACTGTAGTCTTTAGTTTAGTCTTTGTGGTTTAAAACGATATGCGCTGTGAAAAGTGCTATACAAATAAAGCCGACTAGAATTGATTGTTAGTAAATCGAAAGTAAATAAAGGATTATTGAACTGTTTCCACGAGCAGCAGATGGTACAGTTCTGTTTTATTATGGGAAAGTGGGATTTTCTTTAACTGACGTGGTCACACGACCAGACACATGACCTTTTACCCAAGCTAAGTTTAACTGACAAGTTAATAGAGCCATGATAACACCACACTCATAATAATTACAATGCATACTCATTTTAGACATTTCTAACACGTTGTGTGTGCATGTATGTTTCAGTGTGTGTGTGCGCTTATATGGTATGTATTACATGCAGTACAGTAGTTTTCGTCTTGAGACATCACAAAGAATCAATCAATCATCCGTCAAAGAACAAATCACACACACGTATGCTTTGTATGATTCACACTCAAATATAGTGCAGTCTTGTGCAGGTACACCTTCGGCTTATAAAACACACATGTAAGCTACGGTTTGTTCTGATGAACTTTGTTAACCTTTTGACATAAAAAGTGAATAAATGCATTTTGTATTGTTTTCTGTGTAAGCTTATCTGATGCTATAGATTTGATCACAGTAAGAGTGTGGACAACTTAATGAGTGTGTTTTTATTGTTACTTAAAACTATTAAAAACATTTGAAATAATTTAAACAAAGGAATGTTTAAGATATAAATATTAGATGAACTGATAATTGATTTTAAAAAAAACTTAAAATCGTTAAAACTTAAAATAAAAAGTTAAATGGCAGCTAACTGAAATAAAATAAGATTAAGTACTAAATTTGAAATAAATATTAAACTAAAATAACTAAAGAAATAAATAAAAATGAACAAATAAATAAACAAAAACCAAATATAAATAAAAATAAATAAAAGGTAATTGAAAATATGAATAAATACTATAATAGGATATAAATAATATAAAAAATAACTTAAAAACTGTAAAATGTGTATTGACCTTGTGTTAAAAAAATATGTCCAGTTCAAAGCTAATAATTCTGCTCATGAATGGTTACTTATAAAGCATATAATATTTCAAAGATGGAGTGCCACCAATCTGACAAAATTTGGCAACCCAGCAGTAAATAGTCAAAAATATTGCCACCAACCTGACAAAATTGGCAGGCAATCATTAAATTGTCAAAAGTTGTCTTATTCTTCAAATGCAAGTAGATTGTTTGTTTGTTTATTTATTCATTTGGATCATTGATTGATTGACTGAGCAATTGCCAAATAACTGTACATATGTTTTGCTATTTAATTGATTGCAAACTTCTGTATGATTTACAAATGCTGTTATTTCATGAGTATGGCCCAGTGTATGAATACAGGCACCTTGTAAACACAAACATGGACTGTTAGCATGACATCTCAGACTCTGAGTCTGAGACAAACATGATACACTTCAGCACTGAATACAATAATTGTCACAAGATGTATGTCCTGACTCACCAGTGTAACTCGGTTTATGTAATATCAGGCTTAATCAGATGACTGATTCTATTGAAATGCTCTTTTTTGACATGCGTTCGTGTCTTTCAGAGTACTGCAGTGACCTCAGAGCTTTTATATCACTAGCTGGGAGAAACACAGGTCTATTTTCATACTCATTCTGGGTTTCTTTGAGGTAAAGGCAAGAGAAATGGAGGGTGAACTGTGTTGTGTAACAGCTTTAAGGACAGAAATATACAATGAAACCCTAGTGTGCAGAAATTTCTCAGACTGGCTTTTATTGATGTGGAATTATTGTGCTTTTCCCCTATTTTTCCACAATTAAACTGATATATATATATATATATATATATATATATATATATATATATATATATATATATATATATATATATATATATATATATATATATATTTATATATATATATTTACAAATATACTGTAAATGTTTTTTTAAACATTTGTAAATAAAAAAAGATTATTGAAATTCTACTTCAGTTTTTATACTTCAACATTTTTTCTGTAACTTTTTGTGAAATTTACTATCAATTTCTGAAAGAAAATAGTTTCTACACTATTTTTTCCAGCGTGTTTACAATGATTTCACCACCAATTTGAACCATATTTAATATGTGCTCATATTTGAGGTGTGGTATCTCAACTAATCATTTTTTTTGGGAGCACTTGGGTGTTTTGCGACACTATGACCTTTTTAGACTATACTTTTTATTTAAGAACATATAGCACATATTTCCCAGATAACAAATATAGTAGATTATATTATAGGTTATGAATTTTGGAGAGAATGTAATAAAAACTGGTTAAAAAATGACTGAGGATTTTACTTTTGTGACATTATAGCATTCGTGCCAACAAGATATTACCTGAATTACAAGGTTCACCTTTATAGAAGAAATCACAGCGAGTCGGGGATAAATCACAGCATTCCAGTCTCAACACTCTGAATGCTGAACACTCAGTTTATGGGTAATTGGTGTCTGCAGCGCTACACAATCACTAAACAAACATCATTTCCATAATGAGGAGAGGGTCAAGCTGTGATTAGTTGAAATTTCTCCGCTTACAGTTAAGGCAACCTGAATAAGAGCAGTCTGGACGCAGTCAAAGTCAGGTTAGCCATGTGTGTTGCAAGATTTCAGCTCATGAGCTTAGTGGAAATGTTAAATGTTCCCATCAACGGCCTTGGGCTCCACAATCAGGTCTGTTGATTAATAGTCCTGAGCTGCCAATAGATCTGTGGGCTGTTTTCTTTTGGATGAAAACACCTTGGTCTTAGATGAGAACTTTATTAAGAGTACCTGGTTGGTTATTCTGTAACTAAACAACTAGGCCTGTGTACAGAGCAATAGAACACACAAAAATAGCTCCATCCTTCATTAATGCTTGCTAAGGTTCTCTCAAAGTTATTCCATTTGAATTGAATAGCACATTAAATAGAAATTAGTTAAATGATAAAAAATAAAAAAACATTCAAAATAACATTCCATTCCCATAATTTTTGGGAAATAATAGATCGTTCCCTTAATGTGAGAAGAACAAAAATGCTTAAATTAATATATATATATTTTTTCATTTTTATAACTAAACAGAAACACTAGTGAAACACTCTTAGAACTATTTATTAGTTTAGCTATATCTCAAGCAAGAGCTTAAATTGTTTGGATCAAAGAGAGATTATTTATTAGTTTTTTAAGTCATGAGATTGATGTTGTGCAAGGCAGATGATGATACAGCTGGAAAAATCTCCAAAAGATCACCCAACCGTTGTGGAAGCAAATCCTGCATGGGTTACTTTTCCACTCCTTTTTCTTTCTTTCTTTCTTTCTTTCTTTCTTTCTTTCTTTCTTTCTTTCTTTCTTTCCAGCATTCTTCAAAATAAATGATTTTATGTTCTAGAAAGTGATGTAAATTTGAAACATTGTGCGGGTAAGAAATGATGACAGAACAACCCCTTCGACATCATCAGTATCAAACCACTCTTTTAGGTCTCAGATCAGTTCAATTGCCTTGCACAGGAGTTCATTTCACATATCAGGCAATTCTGTGCACCTTTTCAATGCTTAATAAACCACAAAAAGCCTTTGAGCTATTAACAACTCTCTGTGAGTCTGACCTTTTTAATTGGTCTGAGGCCTATCAGGCAGCTGTCAGAAATGAGCCGTGAACCATTATTCATTCAGTTCACAGCAGATTACTGTGATTTTTCTTCCCCACCTTTTTTTATGTTAAAAAGTGACTTCAGATGTACTGGAACTAAACTGTTGTTCCCAAAGGAAAACTTCATCGGTGAATATCTTTACGTTTTATATATAAAATGTTGGTTTGGTCTTTATGCGAGTGTGTGTGTGTGTCCTAATTTTCAAATGAATGTGTGGGCTTGTACAGCATGTTAATAAAGCAATCTGTAACAGTCTCCCTGATGGCCTCTTTCTGCCTTGCAAGCCTTGATTTGAATCAAATGATTATGCATGCAATGTGCAATGAGTGAGTTTTTGCCAGCATCAGTGGAGTTTAGCTTAGACACAGAAACCAAGTGAGCAACAAAATGTCATGTTGGCTGTCACTGTTCACAGTAGCTGATTAGAATATATATTTCCTTAACATGTGTAGTTTATATAACATATATTTATTATGTATTTAAAATAGATCTTGGCCAGGGAAAAAGCCATATTTTACAATGTTACTGTGCTGTGCTGCATATGCTAAAAAGACAAGCTCGTGCATGGCACACGTACGGCACTATAATTCAGTTATGATTGGGCTTGGCTATCTAGATCATTTCTATTCTGCATAAAATCTGCAAAAAAGGCTGATTGTCAAGCTTGGCAATAAGGATACACAAACACATTTCTTATATAAACTGCTTTCCATGTGATTCAATGCAAATTTATAATAAGCTAGTAGATAGCACAAATAGGTTTACTTGATTATTCATACATAATCTTTTAGACAAATCATATAAAATTTGAGTATGAAATATGATCAGGCTTTAGAAATGTCTCAATCATAATTGTATTGTATTGCGTTACATGTTTTAACCTTATATTAAACGTAAGTAGTCTGTATTAAATATCTCATTGATTTACATTTGATCTTTTTGGCCATATAAATGTTGTCAGCTGCAAGTTGTTTCAAGTTTTTAAATTCAGTATGTGGATCTTATTTTTAAATGTGCCTATTTAAAAAATGCTTATAATATTGTAAACTAATGCTTTATTAACCTAAATAAATTCAGTTTGTCTTGTATTTTGGCCATGGGTTTTCTTGCTTAATAATAGGCTAAATCTTTTGATTATTGCTGTTGCCTATAATAATTCTGTGTGCTTTTTAATTTCCAGCCCATTCTAAGCAAGCAATATATGCTAGTTCAAATCTCCCTTGTGATATTTTCTGATATGTACAGCATACTATAGCATAGTTCCCAATGTTCACACTGAAGGTGGATCAGAAAATATCACGTGTGAGATTTGAACTAGCATCAAATGATGTGCGCTAACTGCTGGATCCCAGCACTAACTAGAGCTGCACTATTTTAGATGTGTCCTCCCACCCACCCACACAGCTAAATAAACAGTTAGGCTATATGTAATCAGGAATAAACAAAAAAAAAAAAAAGCAGAGACATCAACACATCCGCATATAAATCACACACAAACACAAATCTTCTCTTGTCCCTCAAGGCTCACATTTTCTGGACCGGTTACTGTGTTCCTGTTCTCACATCCCCTCCCTTCATAAAGCCATGAATCATCTCATATTTCCCTGTTGTGTGCAGATATCCTTCACATGCAGACACACATTTTCATCAAATTCATATTAAGTGCAACATGTCGCAGTGAGTCATTTGGCCAGAAATAGAGTCGCTGGATGTCGCCGGTGTCAGTGGGGCCAATCGCTATGGAAATGAAACATTGTATCCTGATCGTTTATGATGAGAAACAAACAGGCTCGGAAATTGGTTGAATTCGACTTTTAACAGAGTGGAACAAGAAAGATATGGGGACTGTTCAGTACCATTATAATACAAAATAAAACAGGTTTCTTTTCGCCCTTTAAAGTAAAAATTAGGTTCTATGTAATAATCTTGCCAGAGTAGTAACGGATTACACGTAATGTGGATTATGCAATCAGATTCCAAAAATTCAGTACTTTACGTTTAAGTACTTTTTTATTGATTACATACATGGTTACATATTATTTACATAATAGTATGTACAATTTACAATTTCTCCCTAATTCCTCTTTTTCATCATTTAAATGTTCCTTTCTAGAACCCATTCAGAAGGTCTTGAGTTTTGTAGAAATGTACACAGAGATCAATCATTAGTCAGGTGGTTTCACAGAATTTAACCACTGGATTTACAAATGTAATTTCAGTTTCAGCATTGCATCAACTACTGATAAACACATTCATTTTTATCTGAATTATCACTCAGTTGGTTATTTGGTCATGTATATCTATTTTTGGAATCGTTTGTCTTTCAAACACATTAAAATGCACAAATTCAAGTTATTCCTTTTTTACATGTAATGCTGGCATTCCCAAACTTTCCCCCCACCCACATTTTTATGATTTAATAAATTATTATCTGTTAAACTCACAACCCCTCTGCAGTTCCTTTACATGCACCAGTTTGGGAAACCTTGACCGTAATGAATTGTTTAATGATGTTGATAACAATAACTGGAATATATTTGTGACCCTCTTTATGAAATCCAGGCTAAAGTCTCGAAATATAATTATGCGATAACAAGCATCAAAGTTTGTTTTTAACCATTAATTTAACTATGATTTCAATCTTTGACATGGTCTTACTCAGGCAATATTAAAGATATCAAGGTTACATGTTCACACGATGCTCTTTACCTTATGAAGGATGATTTTATGTGTATATAAAAAAGACTTTAGCTGGATTTTCACAGCCAGGTTTACATTTTCTTACCATTGTTTTTTTTTATTTTTTTTACCAATAAGTATAAGATTATCCTATTTAAATCAATGTGATGCACTAGTTAGGTAAAAAGTAGTCTGATTATATTTCCTAAAATGTATAATGCAGTGGGAATATGTTACTAACTACAATTTGTGTCATGTAATTTGGAATCAGTAATGGAATACAATTTTTAAGAGATATTTTACTTAAATATTGCGTGCTGCATTTCTGGTGGAAAACAAGAGGTACAAATGCACATATTTAATAACCTAAATTTCTGCCCGTTATCTTATAATGGCGAAGGACAATCGCCATGGTAATGGTTTGCATGCTATCCCCTGTTGTCAAGGAGATCTCGCCTGACAGGATAATGGGTTCCACTGTACTTTCTGCCTCTCGTTACAATTCATCACAAGAGAGCATGCATGCAAACACGTAATCAGGAAATTTGTCATCAAATGGCCTCGCTATCTACTCGTTCAGTTTAATAACTTGTGTGTTACCTGATAAACACCTAAAAAAGCCCTTTGGTTCACCTATAGCATAATCTGTGTGCATTTCTTTGTAGTGATGAATAAGGCAAAGTCATTCAAGACAAACCCCGGCTTATATGCTCCCATGCTCTGTTTTATATCAATTACAAATCATTACATTTACAAATCATTTGTGTCACCCTTTGATTGTTGCTGCTGGCCCTGTGGTGCCCACGATAAATGTGCCGGAGTGCCTTGTCATTGGCACAGATAATTAAAGCCCTCTTCAGTACATCTTTATTTGAATATAATGGGTTTTTTTTTTTGCTAATGAGTGGCGCAATTATATCAGCACTTGGCATAATCTTCATAATCAGATGCTTGGTTATGCATGAATCAGAAGAGCTTTGAAACAGAACAGAATCTCAAAAATTACCTCCATCGCGCAAACCTCCTACGCAACACCACTAGGAGTTAGAGAGGAGTTCAGGAGAGGCTTACATAAAATAATATTTCTGAAGGACATTCGGTCAGACCATTAAACTTTTAGCCTGGTGTACCAGGCTTTGTTGAACTTCCAGAAAAGACAGAGAAAATTGGTCAACGTAATAGTTCGGACTTCTGAAATGCTCTCATAATTTATAACTCTGGCCACTCTGTACAGAACAATAATCATACACATAATACAGTTTGTATGTACATAAGAGTAAATGTTGAGTAATATGAATGAACATGATGTACTGAGTGTTTAATTGTTTTGCAGAGTTGCTCGTAATTGCGCATTGTTGTTGTTGTTATGACTCTAATAATTAATTACAGTATTGTGATGAGTAACACGGACAAAGTAAAGTTTCACTATTTGCTTTCACCCATGAAAAGCTGATGAATGTGGCACAAGAGAAAGAAACTTTGGCCTATCTGAGCGCTGTCCTTCAGCACCCACATCGATTCAACGGTTATGAGAAATATCATAATAAGCATGTTTCATAGACACAAAAAGTTAAAAGAAGAAAAGAAAAATACTCTATTGGTGCAGAATGATTAACGTTAGAATAGACAGAAAAAGAAAATGTCTTCTTTCCTAAAAAAAAAAAAAAAAAATGGATTAAGAACATGCTATTAATTAAAGGATAAGTTCACTTTCAGAATAATATTTCCTGACAATTTGCTCACCCCCATGTCATCCAAAATGTCCTTTAACTTTGCTCAACTATCATGAAGATGGATCCTCAACATGGAAACCAGTCAACTACTGTATTGTAGCTAACTTGGACCAACTAAAATCCACATTCTTTAATAAAGCTACTAGTTCAAGTTTGATTTTCAACTAGTTCAAATCCAATACATTATAATACATTTGTGATCCTCTTTTATGCCAAAAATCATTAAAATATTAAACAAAGATCATGTTCCATGAAGATATTATAAATCTCCTAACATAAATATATCAACACATAATTTTTGATTATTAAAATGCATTGCTAAAGATTTCATTTGGACAACTTCAAAGGCGACTTTCTCAATATTGATTTTTTTTTGCACCCTCAGATTCCAGATTTTCAAATGGCTGTACCTCGACCAAATATTGCCGATCCTACATCAACGGAAAGCCTATTTATTCAGCTTTCAGATGATGTAGAAATCTCAATTTCAAAAAATTTACATTTAAGAACTTTTTTGTGGTCCATGTGTCACATTTACAGTGTTTTTTTTTCTGAAGTATTTTTTTTTTTTGTCGGGAATCGAACCCATGACCAGTAGCTTGTAACCATGATTTCTACCTATGGCGGCCTACACGCTAACCCCCCCTCCCCCGAAACAAGAATTCTACTGTGGGGGACCCCCAGGGAACACTTGCTTAGGGACCCCAAAACTCCAAAAACCGCTCTAGCCCACAACCTTGGCTTCATGATCTCATCTTTGAACCACAGAAAGAGTAGAAATCCAATAACAAAGTACTTACCTTTATGCGAGTCTGGAAGTCTTTGAAATCTGTTCTGCTGTCCCCTGTGCAGTGCTCTGATTCCGGACACACTGTTGCCCATGACTGCTGCTGCTGCTGTTGCTGATCTCCAGATGTTGCACTTCGAGCGTCAGGCTCTAATAACTCCCTCTTATCGTGCCTCTTTTGATCTGTTGTTGCTATTATGTCCGTGACAAGTCGGATGTGAACCGACTTCAGATCCACAAGTTTTTCTCTGCTCGATGAACTTTCATTGAAAAACATCAGCTGCCCAAAGGCGCTCAAGCTGCAGGTGGGAAGACGCGCGTTTGCGCTTTGAGAAAACGCACAAAAAAGAAACTGCAGGGAGGTTTGCAATGAACGAAATCGGATAATTTAAGTAGGTCAGCTCAATTTGAATTGCTAACTTTTCTTCTCTCAGATATTTGTTTTGTCATCCTGCTCTGGTGGGTTTTTGACGCACGCCGTTTTCGGGGATTTAACGCGCATCTGTCGCGCCTGCTTCTACTTTAGATTACATCAAATATACTGCCTCAACCATCAGCATAATGTATCCTCGTAAGTATATAATCCACTCACCTATCAATTTGGCACTGCCAGATGCTTTTGTTTAGGGAAGCCAACCAATCAAAACTTCTGTATATGAACACTATTTAGAGATCTTTAAAAGCTCAGGTGCAGACGCACGAACTGATGACAATGTGTCACTTTTATTGGCGTCAATGACTCAACATTGCTTCAGGAAAATAGGAACATAACATTCAAGGGAGATCCAGAACAGGCAACAGCCAAAACACGTCGTAATAAGTAACAATCTAAAATTAGGAACAAATGATTGGTAATAATAATAAAAATAAATAAATAAATAAATAATAATAATAATAATAATAATAATAATAATAATTATTATTATTATTATTATTATTATTATTAATTATTATTATTATCACCATAAAAATAATAAAACAATAGTAGTAATAGTAGTAGAAGTAGTGTCCAGTAAATGGGGCTTTATTATGGTTAAAGCTACCAAATATATAAATTTCATGTATTTTAAGTCACACAGTATAACAAAATTATTTATTTTGCATATATTCCAAGCTTTGGTAATGTTTGATAACTTACAGTCATGCCAAAAAACTGCTTGAATCACATTTATCTAATAATACATTTTTAAATGACAAATATTTAAGAAAATGCTAACACATTTAGGCTAGACGCCATTAAAGTGACTCAGTAGGTCTTTAGGAACTTCCACACCTCTCGTTGCGTCATCTGACGTCATTCAGCATGGCTAAGGACAGCGAAGTGTAATTATAAATGATTAATAACATATCCATATTATGTAATGGGCGGGTTGCGTATTTGAGTACATGTGCTGCAGATTTGGGATGACTCGCAGAGAGGATTTGCCCCAGGTAGAACTGATACGTGTGTCTTACTGAGAGCTTTCGAGGTATTCAAATGCCAGAAATGTCACTGTGTAGTGTTTTGGTTTGTGATGGACCACTCCATTTCAATCTTGTGTTGAAAAATGTGTGTGTATATATATATATATATATATATATATATATATATATATATATATATATATATATATATATATATATATATATATATATATATATTATACATGTATGTAACATATATAAAAATAAATATTTGAATTATACAATCAATCAATCATTTTTATTTATTTATTTATTACATATTTTTATAATGTAGTACAATAGATGGTTCGTAAATGTTCAGCAAAGTGTGCCCTAATTTTTTTAAATATTTTTTTTATTCCTATTATGATGTTAAATTAAAACACTTCCAGAATGACAGTGTCCTTGTGCAGTAATTAATGACAGTTTAATTAAAACATTTTAAAGGACACTTGATCATAATAATCATTTGTCCCATATTTGCTGAACTACCCTATGTTACACATATGTTTAATGGAACTCGGTGATACTTAACAGCTGATAAATATTGTTCACTGCTCTTTATTACAAGGCGTTACACTGTGTAAAGCTGCCACCTAGTGTAAAGAACAACACAAACAAAGCAGGATTCAAGCACTAAACCTTTGATGAACCTTATATATTATTTACTGATTATTCTTCTTTTCCAAGTGTCTTCTCTCTGTATAATATTCTCTCCATAATATTTGGGAACGCTGTGTCCCGTTACAATCATTTTATGAGGCACAATAGTTGAACCAAACTGCTCAGCGGGTCTTGTTTGCCAGGCAACGAGGACGCGTATCCCTGGTGACCAAAACAGTTAGTGCATGTTGTTAAAGCAAAACGCGGATGTTACAGTTCAATAAATACAAAACAACAACATCTTGCTGCGTTTAAAATAGGAACGACAAACGACCATAATGGAGGTATGTTGATCTGACACTGTGTGGAGTGACATAGCAACTACTAGATCTTAGAAAAAGACACAGCTAGTCTAGAATATAGTGTTTGAGATGCTAATGACTAAGTTAACGTTAGTTATTAGCATTTCAAACGCTAACGTTACATTTCTGCTGTGGTCCCAGTGAAATATCTTAAATATTTATTACATTGCACTATATCCTGAAACATTTCGCGTTGTTACAGTTACTTTTTTAAAGTAGTCTAACGTTACAGTGAATGCTAGATGAAATAGCTGAAATAGTATATAACGTTACTCTAAATAAAATTGCATTTTATAAGTTAAAAGACAAAATACGAAAAAAAAAAACCCAAATACAAAAAAATTTAGTTTTGTGGAACCTCTTTTTATGAGACTTTACCAGTTTGATAATGTGATTTTGTTTTTTTAGGAGTAGGCCTGGGCTACATTTGTTTGTCATCATTGTTGTAAACAGCTTGGTTTATGGTTTCTAAATTCAGATAGTGGGACAGATATTTATAATTTTATTTGACACAACATCATGGAAAATTATCAGAAAGTGTCCTATTTTAACCGTTATTTGCTTTTTACCTTTACACAAGGATAAAAGCTTTATTTATTTCTACAGCAGGAAGTGCAAATTGAAAGTAACAGTTCTTTTACTTTCTTTCTTCACCAATTATTTCTTATATAAAACATGCCTTATAGGCTTTTCACCCCATCAATCTTTTGTAAATCTTGCAATCGCTCAGAGATCTGAAATAATGATTTGAAGGAATGATTGATCGCAATTAATAAACTGAATATTTAGATGGATTAGACAAAGCTTCAGTGCATGATTCCTTTCATTAATTTCTGTGATGTTTCTGCAGTGAAATCTCCAACAGCTGTATTAACACCAGCACCTTCTGCCTCCTCTTTGTTCTTTGTGTTTGATCATATATTTCAGTTCTGTATGTCATCAGCAGTAACTGTAGACTTGCAAACTGTTACAAACCTGCCAGACTCTCTTCAGCTCTTTCAGACTCTCTTCAAACATTGTTACATTGTTAGCATAGGTCCTCAGTTACCAGTCAACATCTTATAATACATTTTCTGATTTCCAGACTGAGGAAAGCACATTTGAAGCCTTGGAAACAGACATCCAGGAGGTTTTAAATGAGTTATTAGGAGATGAAAAATTTGAGAAGTTCCGTGTGGAATATGAGAAGATCGCCAAAGCCCTGCAGAAGTCCCACGAGAACGAAAAGAGACTGATGTCCAAATGCAGGGAGCTGAACGCAGAGATAATGTCCAACACCGTCAAAGTATCTACAGCCTTGAAACTAGCTGATGAGGATCAAGCCACAATCACCTCTCTTAAAATGGTACATTAGCCTGAAATGGCTGCACTCTGAAATGGATGTTGTGCTGAGAAGTAAACATGATGTCCTCATCTTAGGCTTAATTTTACCACATTATTTGCCCTAGCAAATTATCTGTTTATTTTACTGTTGATTAGGAAATTGACAAGGCTTGGAAAATGGTTGAAGCTTCACATGCAAAGGAGTTGCAGGCAAAAGAAACAATCCAGAAACTGAAGGAGGAAATAACCCATCTCAACAAGCTCATTGAAAAAGGAGCTGGGGTCTCTGAGGGCCAAGAATACAGGTGAACAATGTACAACTTTATGTTCAGTCTATTCTCCGTTTTTCTTTTGATTCTGGTAGAACAGAGGCAGTTACACGCTTTCATCTTACAGATAGGTTTTCTTTTTTTAAAATGTGTTTTTATACATAACTATGTGCTATGGTATATGGCCCTCAGAGGACCTTTTTGATGTGTTCTGGCGAGGATGGAGAACAAGGCTTGTTCATAAACCTTTGTGAATGTGTCTAGCATTGGCGATCTGTTAAAGATCAAAGAGGACCTGACCAATCAGAGAGACAAGCTGCTGTCAGAGGTGGTGACTCTCCGGGAGAACCTCACTAAAGCCACTGATGCTCAGCAGGAGATAGAGGCTGAGAAGAACAAAGCCATGGACACAATTGCTCAGGTATAACATAAAAAAAACATTATACATGACACCACTGCACTCTTAAAGATAAAGGTGCATCATGATGCCATAGAAGAACCTTTTTGTCTAAATGGTTCCATAAAGAATCTTTAACCTTTCTGTTTCACGAAAGGCTCTTCCTGGCAAAAGAACATTCTTCAGATTATAAAAAGGTAAGAAAGAGACGGTTATTTAAAAAGCCTATGACTGAGTGGTTCTTTGTGGAACCAAAAATGGTTCTTTTATGGCACCACTGTGAAGAACATTTTAAAGCACCTTTTTTTAAAAGTGTCGGTCTTGTGATAACTTTATGTGAGTACCAGAACATGCAAAAACATGAATTCAAAAATATATCAGGCATCAATATGAGCAGTGCTTAACTACAATTTTGAAAACGTTTTAGGATAAATGAAAGCATTTTTGTCTCAAATGTCCATCTGTGTCAGCAAATCAATATTTGAAATCTGGTGTGTGGGGATTCTTACTCTTCAAACGTATAGGAATTTCTAGCAGTTTTTGTCTTGTATCTTTGTAAGTTATGATAAATGGAACATAAACCCTGAATGTGGCACTTAAACTTGTAAATTTGGACAGATTTGATTCCTCTGTCACCTCCCTGGCAAAATAAACTAGCTTAAAGTGTTTACTGTGCACAGCACAGTAAGAAAATCAATAAGTGGTCTGACAAACCACTTTAAACTCTGAATGTATTCCATTTAGAAGTGCTCGTGCTCCAAAAGTTAAAGCAGTGAAGTAATGGTCATTTTCACACAGTAGCTGTTGCTAGATAGACGGATGGATGGATGGATGGATGGATAGTGCCCAATGTAGGTATAATGGAACAAAACTCTCTGTATCTCACAGCTCCATCAGGACATCCAGGTGCGTCAGAATGAGATTCATCGGGAAACCAGGAGGAAGGAGAAGTTGGAAAAAGAAGTGAAGCAGCTTCAAACTGACCTGGAGTCCAAACAATCGGAGATAAAATCACTGACTCAGCAGAGTCAGCGTCTGCAGGACGATCAGCAGAAACTGGAACAACAGCTCCAGGAACACAAAGTAAGGAACTCTGATCTAGGGTCAGTGGGTGAAGAAGTGATATAAAGTATCATGAAAGTGAAGGGTAGGGCATCTTAGTTCACTGCCATAACCCTTACAGAAAACTTTCTGGAATAAGCACTGACTTTATGTAAGAGTTACAAAAGTTGTACATTTCTGTATTGAGAACCTCTCTAGAGGGAGAGTTTGTCAAATTTAGCTAATATCTAAAAACATTTTTCAACTATTTTGTCATACGGAATAGCTAGGCTGGGAAAAAATGTACACACACATGCAGAACTTCTGAAAGTAATTTGTATTCTCTCTGACAGATTATAAATGAGAAAACCAGTAAAGAAATGGAACAACTCCAACATCGAAACACTAAACTCCAGCAGGATAATGAACAAAATGGCAACAGCCTAGAGCAGCTCTCCCAACAGAACCAACAGAGAGCATCGGACCTTAAGGTACACACACACACACACACACACACACACACAGACACATCTTTAATTAATTATCTAAATGAGGGCATACTATAGACTAATTATAAGAACTATAACCTCTAAAAATTTTATATACTTTTCATTTTTAAAAATGCATTTTACATTTTGTCAAAAATGTCTAAAGTCTGGGGAGATTTTTATTCCTACAGTATCCTTATACAGTTTTTTTTCAAGTACTTGCATTTTCAAACCTTTGCCTCTTTTTTCAAAACTTTAGAGATAAATCCAGAATTGCACACACAGAATGTAAAATGCCTCACATCTCCTGCAAAATGAAGCACTTTCAAGCACATCTCAAAAGCAAACATTTGCAACCATCTTTGTCATAAAATTAATTCCCGTTAGATTTTCGTGTGTTACAGAGAGAATTGTGTGTTGTGCTTTGCAAAAAGTGATTTATGAAATTGAAAACTGAATCAAAGGCTGAGAATTAGTGCATGGTTCTGCAGATTTGGTGTGTGGTTCTGGTGTTTGAGTGTCAGGTTTCAGAAATTGTGTGATAAGTAAAAAATTTTGTGTGTAAGCAATTAAAAAAACTGTACTTCACCTCATTCCTAGAGAGGAATGTACAAACCTCTACCCTACATTACTTGGCAATCAATTCTAGACATCAAACTGTAGGCGCACACACACAAACCAACAGATTTATGGAGCTGCCCTCTTTAAATCTGACAAAATTGTCTCGCTCTTATATAATTAGAGCTCTAGAGGACGAAGAAGGCTTCCGTTCCTCTTCCTCTCCCGTCAGACTAGTGATGGATCTTTCCTGCTCGAAACTTCCGGCAGGCATCCAACTGAGTCACTGTGGGGGTTAATACAGCAAATGTTACATTTAATGAAATGCCCTGTATTCTCTTTGTTCTGGCTTGTATTCTAGTGGCTTGTAAGTCTGGTGGGAGATCATTGGGAATGAATGCACCTCTCTGCAGGATATGCTGAAGCTGCATTGTTAGGCATTCAGTGTAATATGGGCACATCTTTTGTAGTGTAGTATTATTGACCAATAAGGGAACAAAAAGACCTTCTGTTTCACACATACTGACTGAACACGTGAGGCTTTCTTTCTATCTTCATTATCTGCATCACTCTTGAGAGAGAGGCAAAGTCAACCTGCGCGACAGTTCTGCAAACTACATTCCCATTTCTAATTTACTGCACCTTGTTTGTAGTGTTGGCACTCCCTGCTCGCCATGTGAGTCAGTGTGAATGAGTAATGATCGCAAACCTCATTTTGACCACAAGGGGGCACACTTTTAGCATTCTAGAGCATTCTTGCTCCTAGTACATGTACATGTGTTCAGCTTATACGCTGGCAATTATCATCTTGTGTATCTATTGGCATTTATATGAGTCAGTCAGTCAGTTATTCAATTCACAGTGATGATATAAACACGATCCACAATGCACGCACCAAGCCGACAGAAGCATAAGTGTAAAATAGCATATAAAAATGACCCTTTTTTCTAACCTGGATTCATTATATTGATCAAAACAAAAGAGTTTTCTGTGACACTAAAGACTGGAGTAATGGCTGCTGAAAATTCAGCTTTGTGCCACAGGAATAAAATCAAAAATGCTATTAATGAAATATAATCAATAGAAAAAGTTATTTTAAATATTACTGTTTTAACTGTACTTTTGATCAAATTAAATGCAGCCTTGGCGGGCATGATAATTTTTTTTTTTTCAAAATCATTCAACTTTTTACGGTAGTGTATGTATTTGATTTATGAGTTTTTAAAGGGTTTTCTGCATGCACCTGGTTGTTTTCAACTAGTGATGACTAGTTTGGGCTTCACATGTACACACAGTGACATACACTAATGGCTCGTGTCCTGTGTGGTTCAGATGAAAGAAGAGGAAGTAACCCAGCTGAAACAGGAGATCACTAAACTTACCAAAATGAGAGAAGGGGTGCAGAGGAGACTCAGACAGATGGAGGAACAGAAAGTGGAGGTGGAGAATCAGAGAGAAACACTGAAGAACCAGATTACTGGACTGGATAGAGGCAAGAACATACACACGCACACACATTTACCCACAGTTGAACTCTACAGCACAAATGTATTATTTAAATCTGTATGAATATGAAATGACACTGTAGTAAAATTAATTTCCATAGTTATACATTTATTCAAATTCTTTGCAATTCCATTGGCTCTTTACCACTGTACTGGTACTGTACTGTCCAGCCTACATTATTTCTTTCCATGCAGGGTCTAATTTATTTAAGCGAGTCATATAATTGACTGCAGAATTTGTGATGATTTTTGTTTTTATGTAGCCAAGCTAAGAAATAAGACATTTTGAAATCGTACTTGTCACTGAGCAGCAAATCCGCATATTAGACTGATTTCTGAATGATCATGTGACACTGAAGACCGGAATGGCTGCTGAAAATACAGCTTTGTCATCACAGGAATAAATTATTGTTTACAACATATTAATATAGAAAAACATTTTTTTTGTATTGTAGTGATACTTCACAATATTTCTCTTTTGCTGTTTGTTTCATCAGATAAAAGAGTATATTTGGGCTGCTTTGATTGGGGTGACAACCTGCACAAAGAGAGGTTGCAAAATGAACAATTTAAATGATGACATTATGAAACCTTGACTAACATTATCAAGAAGACTTGAGTTAAGACCTCTTTTCCACATCTGTTCGAAAGCCATCATCTTCATTTCTTTGTTCTCTTTATTTTTTTTTCTAAACAAAGGTAATACGTTCTGAAGAAAGATAGAGCTGAGAGTAATTATATTCAAACAATGGATACATGTAGTTCAGTTTATTCTAATTATTTTTTTTTTCATTTGACCTCTTTCGTCTGCTCTCCACGTGTCTGATTTTCATTTCCACCGGCACATACACGGTCCTGTTTGTCTCCTGTTCTTCCCTGTTGATATGAAAATCTAGATAGCGGGGTTTTTGGTAAGATAAACTGTTGTTTACTAGACACAAGCTTCTCCACACACAATGATTAAGAACCAAAGAGTGTTTTTGACTGGCTACATCTTTTTTGGATTTATGTTGTTTAGAGGGCCGATGACTGTCGCAAAGACAAATGTGATATACCTATTTCTGTTACGTTGTAGCCTTAAAAACACTTACATCACACTCACATAATGCTTGATTTTATTTGTCAATAAAACATTGACATATGTGACACAGTAGCTCATGTCAAACCTGTTAATTTATAGTTAAATAAAAAATATTTCCTTGCACACCCCCAAAGGCGCTGTGTGTGTGCTTCAGTCTTTAGGAAAATGAAACACTGGACTCTGGGGTGATAAAGTGACCTTAGCCTCTCTGTCCAATTCATGTTCAGAGCTAAGACTTTTTATCTGGAGGCACAAAATGGTTTGTTTATTTGTGCTTTGTAAGGTTGAACAGGGGTGATATAACGAAACAATAAAAAGGGGAAATGAATGGAGCGAAATTATCTATCAAAATCAGTTTGTAAAGCAATGTTTATAGGATCATGCGGGATCATGTTGTAAATCAGTGAGTTGTGACCCAAAAGGGTTGCAGGTCCGTTCTAAAAAATGTTGTGTAGGGACAAAGCGACAAAATAATACCAATAGAAAACGGATCCAACCGTATAATTGTGCATAGGACAGCAAAAATAAATGGGTCTATCAAATTTTAAAAGCCAGGAAGACTTATCAAATCTATTGTTGTGCACTTTAAAGACAAATGTGTCACTTAAATGTATCACCTAATACAAAACCCCATCCTGAACGTTTAGCCTAACGTTTGTTTAAGGCTATATTTATATGTTACCCTCGACCATAAAACCAGTCTTAAGTTGCTGAGCTATATTTTTAGCAATAATGAAAATGAGAGATTTTTCTTTTATGCCAAAAATCATTAGGATATTAAGTAAAGATCATGTTCCATGAAGATATTTTGTAAATTTCCGAAATATATCAAAAAAAATTTTTTGGATTAGTAGTATGATTAGCTAAGAACTAATTTAGACAACTTCTCTGAATTTAGATATTTTCTTACAATCTCGGGTTCCATATTTTCAAATAGTTGTAAGACTTATTTTATGCAATGCAATGCAATGGGCCATGCGGGTCATAGTAATATTATTAATAATAATAAAGCAATTTGAATTTAATATATTTTTCAGTATGTTTAGTTATGTAGTGCTACTATTGTTCTAGTCATTAAATAGAATATTTAGTTTGGTGGGTCATGGTAATATTAATGTTTTAATCTTTTAATCCATTGCAATCTTTACAAGCATTTTTGTAACTTTTATACAGTACATAATTTGCAAATTGACGTCCAATGTTAAATCAGAGCTGTGAAGCAAAACCATTTGTAAACCATAATTAAAGAGATCCATGTGCTTATACGTTTAAAAGATGTGTAAATGTTTCATCTTCTAGTAGTTTGTGACATACACCTGTGGTAAACATCATATGATCTGAATCTGTTCTTTGACAGATTGGTCGCTCTTCTCTTGCTTCTCCCCACCACACTTGCTCACTCCATCTTTCTTCTTCCAACCACTATGACCTCTCACCAACACCAGCATCCATTACCCCGATGATAACCATGATCTGTCCATCCCAGCTGAGCATGTGAAGAAAGATTTTGCAGAAGACCCAATGCAGGAAAGACAGGGTCCTAATGGCTTCAGCTGTGTCTGATTGGCTAGATAGCACAGTGGTAAAGATCTGGTCTTGTAACCAGAATGCTGCCGGTAGAGCCGGCAGCGTTGTGTCACTGAACACAGCTCTTAGGTTGCTGCAGTGGGACTGTCCCTGTTGGTCACTTTAGATCAAAACATTGGCTAAATGACAAGGTCTGTGGAGTGTTGGTGCTTAACCTCAGTCTTATCTTCACACCATACAGTCTGCACTGCTCAGGGAAACCCTAGGGCCAATGTAGCTGGACACTTCCATCAGTCTCATCAATTATTGACTATCAGACCTGTAATCCAGAGAGCTTTGTCTGAGGAGGTTGTTAGTGGCATTGCTGCACAAAAGACAGTCCTTCTGCTATTCTTTGATGTGAATGTAAACTTTCAAGGAATCTTTTAATGTGGCTGTTTTGTGATGTTTCATGCGGCTAGAAATTGTTTCTTGTGCTCTGTTCTTAGGAATCATCTTTACAGTGGATCTACAAAGATGGTTTTGCTTCAAGACCTTTGTATCAAGAAGCTGTTTTCCTCTGAAAGCTGAATATATAAGCTTTCAAATGATGTATGGTTTGTTAGGATAGGACACTCTCTACAACTATTTGAAAATCTTTGAATCTTGAGGGTGCCAAAAAAAATCCAAATAATAGAAAATAGTTTTTAAAGTTGTCCAAATTAAGTTCTTAGCAATGCATATTACTAATCAAAAATTGTGTTTTGATATACTAACGGTAGGAAATTTATATAAAAATGATCCATGAGATGACTTTTACTTAAATATCCTAATGATTTTTGGCATAAAAGAAAAATGTATAATTTTGACCCATACAATTTATTTTTGGCTATTGCTACAAATATATCCGTGCTAATTATGACCGGTTTTGTGGTCCAGGGTCACAAATAAATAAATAAAAACAATATACTTTATAATTATCTTAATATTTATAATTTTTCCGTCATTTAACCTGAAAATGCTGTCATCTGCCTGGTTTATTAAATGAGAAATATTCGTGTAAAAATACAGTAAAAGTTTCTTGGATGCATAGGCTTTGATGTTAACAACAAAAGAGATGCAAAATGATGTTAAAAACAAAAGAGAAAGTTTTCTCCTCCCCTTTAACGGTTGTTCCGGCTATTAATTTTGCTCTTATCTACTACATGGTTTATTGCTTCTTATTATTTTGTATTTAGCATGTTTTTCCCTGCCGTTCTAAGATCCAATTAGAACTCACTGTAACATTTCTTCTCATTTCTTTATGCACTTTGGAATTGCTAAATATGGAGAGGAAATAGTACTGTATGTGTGGAAGTTTCATAGAATGACAAAAACAAAACCTCCTTACTCTGCACTTAATTTATCGCAGTGTCCTTGATCCCATCTGCGCAGTTTGACAAATGATCAGACTTGTCATCAAGCCAGTAATTTATAAAGAAATCCTCATATTAGTGAAAGTCTCCAGGCTCTGATTGGTTGGTTCGAACGGAGGGTGTTTGACGGCTGATGGATGGAGCCAGAGCCCTGTTGTCATCTTAATCGGGGTTTCCACTGTGATGGATGTGGTCATCTTAATCAGGGTTGGCTGGGTGATTGATGAGATGGGCTGTGACAGCGGGGTCAGTGAGCTGGCCGTCCGAGGAGAAGAGGAGGCGGGGTCATGTGAGGACAGAACATGGAATGGCCATTTCACATGACAGCACGGCCCCGCAATGTCCACTCATGCACGCCTGCTCGCTGACGGCCGCTACACAGTTTCGCTAATCCCCGCTCTTTCATTTAGTCTTTCCGTGTCCCAGTTCTCTTTTCTACCTTCTTATGCCTGCAGCCGTATAATGGGCTTTTTGAATTGTGTAATTATTTTACGTTGGTCCTTCACAGACTGTGGAAAGTGCTTCAGAAAACAACCCTATTAGCGGAAAGCCTTTTAAAAAGAAAAGTAACAATTAGCACTATCTCCCGCTGGCTTTGAAAGAAGAACTAAAAAATAAATAATAAGATCTTTATTTTCTGTTTTCCTTAGAAATGGAGACTGCAAAAAAGCAGATGGATATGGACAAGAAGGCTATAGATGAACTGGTGCGGGAGAGGGACATCCTGAATAAGGTGTGTGTGTGTGCACACGTGTTTCTAACTTTTAGTGTTTTTCCTTACCAAATGTCTTCTGATGAAATGTACAAAATGTAACAAACCCATCTTAATTTGAAAGGCTTTGATAACTTTTATTAATACAGTTGTATTTATTTTGATTATTATTTATTATTATTATTATATATTTATTTAGGCTATTTAATTAAATAAATAATATATCAAATAATTCATCAAATTAATCACACACAGAAAAAGCCCCTAAAATCTTTATATATTTACATAATTATTTGTGTTTAGTGAAATATATCCAATAATTCATCAAATAAATCATACACACCCACATTACACATCACACATTAAATGTGTTGTAAAAAAATATGCATTTGTTTGTTTTATTAATTAAACAATGTCAAATAATTAATCAAATGGATCACAATCATTAAATAGCCCTTAAAATCATTATTTATTTAGTTTATTGTTTTGTTTAATTAAGTGGTATATCAAATAGATAAATGAATCACAGACATAAAAGGCCTAAAACCTTTATTTATTTACTAAGCTTATTATTTAATTAATTAAAAAAATATGTGAATTAATTAATTAAATGAATCACACACTAAAAAGCCCCTTTTTTTGTTTACTTAGGTTTATTATTTGATTCATTAATAGAAAAAAAATAAAATAATAATAATCAATTGAATCACATAGAAAATCCCCCTTAATAAAGGATAGTTCACCCTCATGTCATTCCAAACCAGTAAGACCTTTGTTCATCTTCGGAACACAAATTAAGATATTTTTGATGAAATCCGAGAGCTCTCTGACCCTACCATTGACAGAAAGGATCCTACCGCGCCATGTTGGAGAATATTATAATGCATGAATGTTCTTTCCTCTGCACATAAACAAGGTGCAGTGTATACGTGTTCTATGTCAGCAGCACCATGCGCTTGAATTGTTTACATGCAGAAAAACAGGCGCATACATCATGATATTCTCCAAAATGTCGCTATAAACAGGGACGAGAAGAATTGTTGAATAATGTCATTATTTTATTTTTTTGCGCGCAAAAAGTATTCTCGTAGCTTCATGAAATTACAGTTAAACCAGTGATGTCACATGACTATTTTAAAGATGTCTTTGCAATGTTTCTGTGCCTTGATCGTGGTAGGTGGTATGGTATGTTTCTGTGACTTGATCATACTTTCTATGAATAAAAGTTAGTAATAAATTATTTTTTTTAAATCTGTGTTTTAGCTCTGCTAGTTTGAGTGATCTGATCTTAAATGTTTTTGACCTGCTTTGGATGTCTTGAAACTAATTTTAATACCAGGTAAGCTTTTCGGCGAGTCTTTATGATTTATATTTTTATCCTTAGGGTTAATATTCTGCAGCTGTTCTGCATTTTCAAAGTTCTTGTAGCTTCCCCACGCTGTTATGATGCACAGATGGATTTCAGAAAACAAGAGAAGGTCCATGATGTTTCTGCTGACATGCTGAATATTGCATTGCTATTGTAAAATAACAGGATATTCATATTTAATTGCACAGGAGACACTTTGTCTCACAAACACACACACACACACACACATTGTGGCATACAAACACAGCTTTAGATATCAGCTTACTTAGGAGAATCATTCTTTTGATCTATTGAAAAGCAATATATAACAGAATAAAATCATCCTATTCTCAACATCGTTTTTTTATGTTTGATTTCTGAGAATCTTCAGTCACTTTTGCTTAGTATATTTACAAATTAATCTTTGCATAACCTCTTTGTGTCGTCGTGTGCATGTTTCTTCCAGAATATGATCAAGGCGGCCAATGAAACAGACAAACAGCAGACCATTGTTAAGCTACACGAACAGTCAAAGAAGAGTCTGGAACAGGAGATTTTAAACTACAGGGACGAAGCCCAGAAACAGCGAAAGATCATCTACCAGCTGGAGAAAGAGAGGGATCGCTACATAAACGAGGCCAGTGAGCTCACCAAGAAGGTACAGCACACACACACACACACACACACATACACACACAAGTTTGCCATTGCTTAGTGAAGGATTGAGATTGTCACCTTGAAGTTAATTTTGTTCATTTTTAGCCATATTGTGACGTTAATGTTATCATACTAGTGTCTGTATTTTTTTTTTTTTTATTACTTTTTTTTTTAGAATGATTTAGAGTGAGACAAGCTAAACAACCAAACATGATGTCACTTTCTGAAGGATGATGTCATTAATGGTGGCTTTTGTTGTAGGGATTTTACAAAAGAGCAAAGAAAGTGAAATTGAGGACAGACGAAAAACCTACAAAATGACTATAAATTTAAAGACAATCTTTTAAAAAATATTTAAATTAGAAAAAGGTAAGAAAGAAAAAAGAATCTATCTATCTATCTATCTATCTATCTATCTATCTATCTATCTATCTATCTATCTATCTATCTATCTATCTATCTATCTATCTATCTATCTATCTATCTGAACATTGAATGTAAGCTATAGTGCCCCCTGTGGCAGTACTGAGAATGCAAGACATTATTGCACAGATGTATATTGAATTTGATCCCATTTCAAAACACAATAAATTAAATATTGCTTGTGTAGTTTCATGTATTTACATTCATACTTGCATAAAGTATGTTTAAGGCCTAAGAGTGACATTTTTTAAAATCCCCTCACATTTCTTTGTTTTACAATGTTTTACTTTCTAAGAGTTGTTGAGAGTTGAGAGTCTCTTGGTTTTTAACTTGTAATCCCTGAAGGCATTTCTTCACTCTGTAGTACTTTAGCATGCTTGTGTGAGTCATCTTACTGATCACTATATAAAACTGTTGCTATCGCAACAGAGCGATGTGTGTGTGCCGCTCTAAACATACTTCAAGCCAGAAACTTCTAGGGACTTATGGCAAACTTGTTTACGTATAATGGGCAACTATCAAGTTAAGTCAAGCGTGCCGTGATCAACATAATTAGAAAACAGTCTTATTGAGTCAGATGTTTAACCTTTTTTAATTACATGATGGTATTTCAACTTTATATCGATAGGCTACATTTTTTAAAGGGCCAGTCACCCAAAAAGGAAAATTCTGTTGTCATTTATTGTGCCAACTTCTTTTGTGTTTAAAGTAAGACATACAGGTTTGAAACTACATATGATGAGTAAATGATGACAGGACTGTTATTTTGGGGAGAACTATTCCTGTAAATGAGCTCTTCAGTTTGCTTCATTATCTCACCATGACCTTTTATAAGAGAACTTATAACATGAGAAAATTACAGTTTTGCTAATGTTTTCACCTGCTATTCTCAGTTAATGTGTCATTCATTTAAATACCATACTTGTGGAAATGCATTAGATGCATAAAAAATAAAAAATTAGATGACTGATTGGCCCAATAATCACTTAGTAAGACATTTAATTTGCTGCTAGAAAGTTTTTGCTGCTCTCAAGTTATTCCTTTAAATGAAATGTTTAAAACCATCTGTTGAGGCTTTTTTTTTTTATCTGAAAGCTATGGTGTTAATTATAATTACAGACTATGATGTGATGGTCATTAAATTTGTACTAAAAATATCTTTCTTGAACAGTAGTCCAGAAAAAAATCAGTATTTTTGTTTTTGTATGTGTGTGTGTTGACACACCCCTTAGCATCCTGGCATTTGCCCTGACATTTGTTTTCTCATGTTTTATGTTGAGAAAGTGCACTGCAGCATGAACAGGAGGATTCAGGTTTACATTCAGCTCCAGGCACATCCTCTAACTCTCTTTCTGTCTTGGAGAGATAAGCCCAAACATAATATAGTCCATATAATAGTGTTCCTGTTTTTGTGTAATCTACCTGCATCTACACTGTAAAATATTGCCAGGATTTTACAAAAATTAACTGTGTTTTTTGCAATAAAATGATCAGAAATTTACCTAACCTAACCCTTACCATATTCCTAACCCTAAAGACTTAACACAGTCCCTACCCATAAACCTAACCCTACCCATAATTTATTCCTAAAATCAGTGTGAAATAATAACTGATTAACAAGGGTGTAGAAGCACCTAACCCTGGTTTTAAAGAACGTGTTGCAGGGTTAATTTTTCAACAAATTTGTGCAATTTGCTTGTTGGTAATAAACATTTAAACTGTTATCCATTGTATTTTATGTTGTTGGGTATCACAAAACGGAATATAATACAAAAAAGTAGGCACTATCTTACAGTGGTCTCCTTTCCCCCACAATGCATTGCATTACCTCATCATGAGGAGAGAATTTACCAAAGCCTGTCTTGAAAGCATTGAGACTAGTGACTAGAGAGAGACGAGTAGTAGACAAGAGTATTCAGATAGCGCAGATTATAGATAAATAGATAAATACACAGATATAGATAGATAGACTAGATATATAGATAGACAGACAGACAGACAGACAGACAGACAGATAGATATCGTCCAACAGCGTCCAAAACGCACTCACTTCCCTACAGCACAAGCTTCCCTGCCAAACACAGCGACAGACACGCAGCTACGTTTGCAACAACATTTTCACCGGATGAAGAGATAAACGCTTAGAAACGCCCATATAGCTAGCATGATGCCTTCTATTTCTAGATGACAAAGACATAGTTTACCAGTTCTACGACACTATGACAAAGGTTGCCGGTACTTATCTGAACTAACGTCATGATCACTGCCACTAGATATAAAGAAAACGTTGATTTTTAACTCTGTGCTATTCAGTGACAGTAAAAAAAATATATATATGTGTCGTTATTGTGCACTGCTGCTCGTAGACTAGCTCCAATGCTCATTGCTAAATGATAGCAACTCACCGGGACACTTCACCAACTCTCCACTCATTCTCCTCGTACCATGCATTTAATTGACTTTGACGGACATCAGTTCTTGGCAATTCCTCATTTGCCCTCTCATGTCTGGCAGGTTTGAAATTATACGGCTGCGGGCCATCATACATGTTGGCTCTTGCCACCTCTTCCTCATCCCAGTCAGTCGCTATAGTTCTGATGCTGCGTTCCAGGCAGGTTTTTGAGCTCGTAATCAATATTTCATACCATGACTAACAACTTTGTACCGTTCCAGGCAAGTTACGGCAAACTTTCTGAGTGCAAGGAATTATAGCTAGATTATTTATTTTGTTGCAACGTTACATTGACCTAAAATCGTTTTTTCAACGTGTACCACTTGCATAAACACTGCGTCCGTAGGCAGTATTATCCGTAGGGGCTGTCATTGTTGTTTTGCGTGCTGTGTGATGTTGGAACTCAGAGTACATCGATGTAGTACGAGTTCATGGGTGAGAAGTCATGGGTTTGACTGCCGTTCCAGTGCACGGGTTACGGGTTGCCTAGAACACGGCATCATACTAGGCTGAGGCTACCTTTCCTCCACTTCTCCCCAACGTGACGTCATCACCGAGATGCGTAAAAGACCATTTTTGAGACATTTTAAAAATTATATACATATCTTGAGTGATTTATGTACCCATTAATCGAAAGTGGTGGTTAACCTGCAACATGGCCTTTAAGCCTAAAACCAATATTTCCTGAAAAGTTATATCTCACTTCTGATTGTTGGTTGGATCAACAAGGATTACAGTGTAAACAGTGAAACAGACATACGGTTTCTATCTATAGATTCTGCCTGTACTCACAGCACTCCTTATACTGTCTTACACAGTGCAAGAGTTCGCCTTCATTTTTTTCCATTTTTCAGCTACATGAAGATTGTGTTGCAGAAGGTGTTTATTTTGGAACATCTATCACAGTTTCCTAGGAACCAGAGGCTATTTGAGGCACAACATCGCTTTCATGTATTCAGCATTGCTTACATTTGGTTTCTTTCAGAGAGATTTTTTTTTTTGAAAAGTTAATAATCTGATTCCAGGTAAAAAATGCTCAGCCGTAAGCATTAGTAAGCCGCGTGTTGAAAAAGCTCTTAGCTAATGGTTTTGAGATTGCCTCCTGAGATCTGACTCCACAACTGTAGCTTGCTAGTACTTTGCAGAGAATAAAAATTCTTCAGATTTAAAATAAGAAACACGGTTCAAACAATCTAGAAGCTATTCGTTAGCATTCCCATTCAGCTGTTGCGGGAACTGTGCAAGAATGCCGTCTTTGCTCTCAAGTCTTGGAGACATTTCATAAAAAACGTGTGAGTGATATTAAACATTTATTTGCAGTATTATCTGTTGCCCCCTTCACACACTAGCATTGCATTACATACAGTAGTTATTTAGAAAACAGCTGTCTTTACCAATGTAATGAACTGTAGATCCTCAGTCTGTAATTTTTATAAGGCCAGTTCATATCATCGCCAGACTGTCTCATTATATTTCACAAATGTTCCACCATCAGTAATGGCATGTTATTTATAGAAAACTATTAAGGGTGATTATCTTTTAGTCCTGAATTATAAGACTGATAAAAATTTCTTAGCATTTTATTGGTGAACCTTTAAAATAATGAGAGCATGTATGTTCTCCTATATACCTGTACATTAAAATTTCTTAAACATTATTTATTATATATACAGTACAGACCAAAAGTCTGGACACACCTTCTCATTCAAAGCGTTTTCTTTATTTTCATGACTATGAAAATTGTCGAGTCACACTGAAGGCATCAAGGGCTATTTGAGCAAGAAGGAGAGTGATGGGGTGCTGTGCCAGATGACCGCAGACAGAAGGCAAAAGGGCAACAAGTGCTAAGCATCTCTCGGGGAACTCCTTCAAGACTATTGGAAGACCATTTCAGGTGACTACCTCTTGAAGCTCATCAAGAGAATGCCAAGAGTGTGCAAAGCAGTAATCAAAGCAAAAGGTGGCTACTTTGAAGAACCTAGAATATGACAGATTTTCAGTTGTTTCACACTTTTTTGTTATGTATATAATTCCACATGTGTTAATTCATAGTTTTGATGGCTTCAGTGTGAAAATAAAGAAACTCTTTGAATGAGAAGGCGTGTCCAAACTTTTGGTATATATATATATATATATATATATATATATATATATATATATATATATAGAAAAATAACATTATTATACAAAATCTTGACATATAAATAATTGTTCCTTTAGAAGAGGACGTGTTTTCATATACTAGAAGATATAAATGTAATGTAAAGATATGGTACTGTAACGTTATTTCTCTTTTGACTTTTTCTAAGTTTGATTGTTTGACATCTGACATGATTGATGTCTCTATGCACTGCGGTGCTCCACATAATCACACAGTGGACAAAACCAATGTATTGTCCTATAGGATGACATTTAAGGGGATAAAAAAGTATGACTTTTGCCAGGTTCAGATCAGTGAATTTAGCTAGATTTATAGAGGAGGTGATGGAGAAATTATGTGTTCTTCTCAGGTTTGATTTATAAGGCCCCGGAGCTTTGAATTGTGAGTTGCTGAATTTAAGCGAAGTGACTGGTGTTATTTTCTCATGCTTTGGTTGATTATTTACTCAGTACTTTTAGAAGGGCTGAGTATTTACAGCCAGTGGACTCATCTGACACATGCACCGTTATTATCTCTACAGACACAATGTGTTTGGCGTGTATGTCTGAAAGCTGTTGTCAAAATATCACTACAGGACCTATTTAATCCTCTATGTACAGTAGTATATGTGAGTTTGAATGGCATTGCCTTGGACACATTCTGCCATCAATTTAATGTCCTTTCTAAATTCCCTTGTATTTTTTAAGCCTGTGCACAGGGCAAAGTAAATATATTTTTTAGTAATATTTCAATCAAACTGCACTGAAACTGTGAATTTTTTTGTGCTTTGATAAATGCAAAAGTGAAAAGGTTAACAAGAATGGGCAACTATTCAGACTGCAGTGAAATTCAGTTTGAAAGTTGTTTGGTTGTCTAAACTTCTTCTGATGTGAATATATCTGAGTTAAAGAAAGCAAATCAAAACATGACATGTGAGGAGAAAGGTAAAGGCAATTCTGGGTCTGTATTTGCATCAGTGCAAGGTTGCATAACCTCTCGATGAATAACATAAACACTTTTTCAATGTTTTTGCAGAAAGGCGGTATGAAGCAGCAGGCGGCAAAATGAAGTTGCCACACATTATACCCTGTTTTGAACAAAATCTATGGGAGCATCAGCTTTATCTTTCACAGATAAAGAAATCATACATTACAGTGGCCTGCCTTTCTTTCAAACCATTCTGAACCTTTTTGAATCGAAGCCCCCCAGTGTCCAACAAAATATTTGAAAGCCTCCTATATGATATTAACTATACATTAACTATAATATATTATTAACAGAAACTGAGAGTGGTGAGTTGAATTCATTTGATTATTTCAGAAGAAATTAGTGTTCTTCACTAAAAACAACAACTATTGAAGAATAAAGAAATTTTGACTGATTGTATGTTATTTACTCAATATTTTTGACTGTAATATGCATTCGGGAATTATGCAATTGTGTGATGACCTTAGTTAAGAATTTCATCTATAATGCTCTATTTAAATAAAATGTATCTCAGTACTTGATTTTGTGGCGATTAGAGTGTTAGCTTGGCAACATATAAACTTTATACTCTATAGAGCTGTTTAGTCGTGTTGTTAATTTGTAATGCTAATTCGCAATGGGAACCCTGGGGAAGTTTTGAATGGCTTTTTAGAATAGTGTTTTTTGATTTATGAGTAAAATAAGGTTTGTGTTTAACATATAAAGTGACTGTCATGTTTTGTTCTACAACATAAATCATATGTCGTGACTTAAACATACATTTTAAAACAATTCTGTGTTCGGAAATGCTGATTTTCTTCCTGGTTTTAAGATTACAATCTGAACAGATATTTTTGAGTGTTATCCAAGTCTGTTTTAACGGTGTGAGCTAAATATGTGTGCATGTGATTTACCGTTGTACTCTCAATCAAGGTAGGATGCTTAGAAAGTAGCTGCTTTGTAGACAACAGAGAAAGGTTTCAAACAGAGCTAAAGACTAGTTGTAGTTTTCCAGATTTAACCCCACTGTCTCTGTCGGTCTTTTCAGGTTCTTGAGAATATTGAGCACATTAAACTGAAGGAGATGCATATATTTGAGTATAAGAAGAGAATCGCAGAAGCTGAAACAAAACTGAAGCAGCAGCAGAACCTCTATGAGGATGTCAGGACAGAACGGAACCTCTTCAGCAAGAATCTGATTGAGGCCAAGGTAAGGGTGGAAATATGTGTGTGTGTAGACCTTCCTCTTACAGATCTGCTCCCCTTGAGCATGAAAGCAGACATAGAGGCCAGTGGATCCATGGGATGACTGCTTTGGGAAATTCGCCCAACTGAAGCTTGTGTAGGGGGGTGTGAACATTAATCTTTGTCCGGGAAATCGCCCCATTTGCAGGAAGTCTGAAATAGCAGGTAGCCTCCCTGCTGTGTGGCCTGATACGAAAGTACATGAATGTAGCTACTAGCTACACAAAACACATTTTCAGGCATTGATGCATTGCGAAATGTGTCAGAATGCAATTCAAAATGCAACACAAGTTGCATTCTCCGCATTACCGTAAGGAGCTCGATAGTGGAGAATTAGTGTGAACTCATTTTCTATATAGTCACTTTTCTCTTTCAGGTCCGATACTGTCATGGTTTGAATGTCTACTGCCACTTCTGTTACTATTGCTAAGCAAGTTAGTTAAAGAAGAAGTTCATCATGAAATGAAAATGCTGTTATTGCTCACCCTCATATCTTTCCAGTATGTTTCTGGCTTACGTAGAAATTGAAATAGCTAAATTTATCCAAAAGTCATGAAACTTTAATTCCTCATGAAAGACCATTCACTGATATCCGTAAAATCTAAGTTTAGTGGCCTTTAGTCAGTGTCTATAAGCTTTGAAACCATCTGTATGCTAATATTCTCTTACAAACCTCACCTTTATATGCACTACTGTTTGGACTTGTACCAAGGCTGCATTTAATAAAATAAATAAATAAATACATTTAAAAATTAAATTAATAGAAAATCATTCAAAATAGCTATTTTCTGTTTGAATATATTTTAAAATGTAATTTATTTGTGTAATGGCAAAGCTGAATTTTCAGCAGATCTAGTCTCCAGTGTCACATGACCCTTCAGAAATAATTATTTCTATTGATTTAGTGCCCAAGAAACATATTATCAGTGTTGAAAAAGTTGCTTTAAACAACTTAATATTTTTGTGAATTTAAAAAAAAAAATTCTGGATTTATTTGTCCCTGCTGAATAAATAAGTGATAAAAAAAGAATAATAAAATAAAAGTTTAAAATATATATATATATATAGTAGTATCTTTTGAATTGTACTATATGCATTTATGCATAAATATACAGTATTTTTCTTTCAGGAAAATGGATCAGTATATTGATGACTAATCCTGCATTGCACAAATTTTTACCTAATTAAAATGACACATGCAAACCGCTAGCAAATCAAGATTCATAGCTGTGATATGAAACAAAGTCTATTGCCTATATATATATATATATATATATATATATATATATATATAAAAGAAAAACCTGAAACTTTCTGTATCAATAGAAAATGTCAACACCGGAAAGGAAGCCTTGAAAGCAGCAGTAAGAAACTCAAGTGGAAGACTTATTTTTCAGGTCTATAAAAGGCTGTCCTTTGTTGTCAGTTTTTTGCTGATGACCCATTCCTGCTGTGTTCTTAGTGTGAATCTGCTAGGGTGGTTGTCTACCTGTCTGCCCAGCTGTCTTTCTGTATAAGTTTGGCCAATATCTAACACACCACCCGGTGTTCACTTCTAGGATCAGAACGCTGAGATGAAACGCAAGGTGAAGATCGTGAACCACATGTTCGAACAGCTAAAAGATGAAATCACCACAAAAGAGGTGGCTCTAGACAAGGAGCGCCAGGAGTTCCAGCGTGTAGAGAGGGAACGGGAAAATCTTAAGGTAACCCATTTCATCCTTCACTGCCACATGTCTCTCCCCATCTTAGTTCTGCATACTTTCAAATCTAACATTACTATGCTTAGTCAGTATCCTTACCAGGCATGATGGGAGATGTTTTCAATGAAGCATGTAGTAATGCAAAATTTTTATTTTAAACCAATGAGATTGTACAGATGGACTTTACAGTGCAAAGTGCAGAAATAGAAACCAAAATATTTTACTTCTTTAGCTGGTGATAGGGTTAGGGTGAAGTTGATTTAAGGGTAAAGCTGATTTTCTTTTTCTTTTTCTTTTTTTTAAGTGATATACTGGTCATTGTCCTCAAAGGTGTTCATTTGTGGTGCTTGAAATGACCAGACATCATAAGAAAAGTAACCTTGCATTCAACTTCGAGGAGATATTTTTCATAATCCTTTTATTATTACTTTTGAGATCTTTGTGCTTATTAAATACAATGGCATGTCTCTCCTTCTCTGTGTCACAAGCTTTCAATATCACCCTCACAAAGGATAATATTGGAATATCAAATAGGACGGCACGAAAAAAGGAAAGAAATAAAAGAAAACACAAAAGATCACTCCATATTTTATGACAGAAATTTAAATGTGAGTTCAGAGAGGGCTTTGACTCTATGCACTTTCAAATTCAACATCTGACATGAAAGACTTAATGAATATGCAATGCTTTTTGGCGGTTATTGGAGTTGTAAATTATATATGACCTTGTTCTGAGGTATAGACTGAGGGGTGTGGTCACAGAGAGAGAGAGAGACGAAGCGAGAGAGAAATAGCTTGAGTATGTGATTGCCCAGCTCTAACAGATCTAAAGTAGCCACTAATCCTAGTATAGCTCTACATGTATTTTATAATCCACACATGCATTATGGACCTTTATAAGAAAATACATGCAGCAGTGAATTTATACTGTGGGGTCCAAACATCTGAGACCACAATGAAATTAAGTGATTATTAAAAATGTATTTATTTAACACTGGAACGCATAAGATCAGTTTGATTTATGGACTATTTCTCATTAACATAACTCAATTTCTTGATATTCCACATACTCTTCATAAGTAAATGAGCAGCAGCAATGCTATTCATGTACAGTATTTGTCATAGGTTTGGGAAAAATAAAAATGTTCATATAATAAATATCCTAAATTGTAGTAAACTTTGACTCATCATTCTATTTTTGGTGATTCGTTTTTTATAGTATTTCATTCTTAATTTATTTTTAAATCATTGTTGTGTTGACCTTGTTTGCAAGGATCTTAGCTAAATTATCAAATTTCTTACATAAGCACACATTACACATTACACATTACAGAAACATTTAAATATTTGTGTATAATCAAATCTTTAAATAAGGCAAAACAGAAAAGAAGCCTTTTACTTTTAAGTTCAAATAATAAAATGTATTGAAGCTATAAAATGATATATATATATAAAATCATACTATATATATATTGTACAGTGCCTGTGTGTAATACATGTAATGTAAAATGTTAAACCAAGAAACCAGCATAAACTCTCAGACTTTTGGACCCCACTATATGTTAATACTGTATCTGGAGCACGGTGAAATCGCTCCATCAGCCTGAACAGATTGTTTCAGGGGAGTGTGGTCCAGTGGTCCGAACAGATGGTTTCAGATTGGAAGGTTCCTCTATGCATGGGGCGGAGGGTTGTGGAGTTCTGGACGACACCGGGTGGAAAATCTCGACTCAGCTGTCTCAGAACTAAACAGATCCATGGATAACTGACAGTCTGTTTTGATTAATCCAAATGCTGTCTCAGGAAGTGTATAGTTACATGCTCTTAAACATCCTCTCCTGGTATCCCACTGCATTAAGCACTGTCGAAGATCTTTAAAAGCTCATTCTGGGTGAAATATGGTGTGTGCATTAGTAAGGAACTAGACAGAAAGATTCATTAATAAAAGAAAATGGGTCTCGAGGGCTGGTGGGCAGCTACCCAACTTGAGCAGCTTACCCAGCATGCCACAGGAGGTGCTGTCTGGCTCCCTGACTGGTTCTCAGGAAGCATGATGGCTGTGATGTTCACCTCTCCTTTGAACCATGAAGTGAAAAGGAAAAACACCCAATGGAAGAGAAAAGGAGAGACAAGACCTAAAGATGCACTGAAGACTGAAACGTTGTGAAACTTTACAGAGCAAACTAAAGTCTGTGAACTCAACAAATGCTGATGCTCTCATGGTAGAGATCAACATAATGTTTGGAGAGCATGCTTCACTCTTGCAAATCAAAGTAAGAGGCATGTTTGAACCAAGCTCAGTGCTCCCTGTGTTTAGATTCCTGCACTAATGAAGGAAAGCCACAGAGAACAGTAGAAAAAGACCAATCATCATCGAGAACAAGCGCACTTGGATTTACTTCTAGAGGACCAGAATCTTAGACAAGAAACATTATGCTTAGTCAGGTAATTCATAATCATGAAGACTCATGAGTCATAAAGGTCTTTATATCCTGCAGCAAAAATAGCTGAAGTTAAACTTTCAGTCTGTTCTTTCTTTTTCTTTTCTTTTCTTCCTTTCTTTCTTTCTTTCTTTCTTTTGCTCTTTCATTCATCCAGTTAACTCCATCCATAACAGTTTTTCAATGATAAGTCTGGCCTTAGACCAAGTAGATGTTCAAGTCAAAGCTAGCAGTTATTTCAGTTTTTTCACATTATTATCATTTTAAATCAACATTTCCCAAGATTTACACTAGCCTTCAAAAGTCTGGGATTGGTACGATTTGTAAAAATATATTTCAAAAAATATTTTATACTTTTATACAACAACAAAAACAGTAATATTGTAAAATATTGCTACAATTTAAAAGAACTGTTCTATTTGAATGTATTTTATTACAATTTAAATGTATTAATTTATGTGATTTTTTGATGAACAGCAAGTAGAAGAGAATAGCGTATGTTTTGGTATAGATTTTTTGTAACATCTTTACAAAGTCTATACCTGTATATTTTATATATAATAATATAATACCTTGTATTTATTAATAGTCGGTGTTAATTTCCAGTAATAATCAGTTTTTCCCATGGAAAATGATGTAGTGATTATAGGAATTTTAAAGAGAAGTTTTTTTTTTTTATTATTATTATTTTTTTAATATAATACCCCCAAATCGTGTGCTTATGCTTTAGCAAAACATTTGTTTTTAAGAGAGAATATTTTCTTTTACAAGAGAATTGTTTAGTGTTTTAACCCCTTTGCGTGCAAACATCGCTGACGGCCCCAGTTTATTATTGTTTCACTTTCACAGCACATTAAACATCACTGTCTTACTTCATCTGGACAAACTGTGCATCAATGGAAAGTTTAAAGACTCAAGCTTCGATATTTGACCAATATTTTGATAAAACATTGTTGCAGTGACAGATATTTAGTGATTTATGTCAGGAGTGCAAAATAATAAATCCGTATTATGCCACATTTTGAATAGAAATTCACAACTCACTCGTATTCAGTCACATCAAGAGCGGTTTATTTGTGTTCACAAAGACTCACTGAACAGCGTCAATAAGGATTTTTAGACCAAAGATGCATATCTGCGGAGATATATGGATATATTTACTGATGTTTACTTCATATTTCTTCAGACAGAATCGTCATTTCTATTCATTTTCCACGGATCTACGCGATCAGATGATAAACAGCCTCTCCCAGCGATCTCTGTGTGCGTGCAGTAGTCACAGCTCGTGCGGTGGGTGACTCAGACTCTGATTGGGTCTTTCAAACGTCAATCTTAGAGTTTCATATCTGGACACCGCCGCATCGTGTCACATGCTTCCTGCACACTTCCTGGTAGTTATCTGGCCAAAACAACACTGAAACACCTCTGTACACACAAAATATCCGAATAATAAACCCGCGATTACGATAGTAAAGCTTGGTATGAGAATTTCTTGAGATCTGGGGCGTTTTTATAAAAAAAATCAAAAATGTACATCGGAAATGCTAACTTGTGCAGCGATGAAAAAGGCTACAAATAACATATTTTTACAACAGTAAACGACCAAATTCCACCCCTGATCGCTAAAGGAAGTTATTATAAACACTCGATCGGGGTTTAAAGTGAGTTTTGAGTAAAAGTGTATTAATAATTTCATAAATTGTCAGATGTAGCTTGATGCTAACGTTAGCACCAATGCTTCTAATAGCAGGTGCTTTTCTTCTTCATAATGCATTTTTGTCTCAATAATTCACGTAAGGTCGTAAGAAAATGTTTTGTTGTATTTTTATAGTAAGACTTTTGATAAATAAGGGCTAAATGCAAAGAGAGACTGAAGTGAGATCGCTGCTTTGTTGCTTTGTAAAGCCTGAAAAACCACAATCAAGGCTAATAAAGGTGGAATAAAAACAAAAGAATAATGATAAAAGAATAATGCGGATAATGTGTCATACTTGGCGGAGGTGTGAAAGAACCGTTTGGTGAGAACAATACAATCATGATTCGGGCAGTTTTCAACAGTGAAACATACACAAAGAGAACAGGAAAGTTTACATGTGAGATCTTACAGAGATGACAAGGGCCATAAATCAATCTGATGAGCCTTCTCTAAAAACACACATGACATGGCCTTAGAAAATATTTCATAAAATTCACAGTTTTACAGATTCGATTATGAAATTTTTTATGAAGTCTTGGAAGACTTGTGGCCTTAGCTACACTGTGTTTTCAAACTCATTTCCTACATCAACATTTTTTAAATACATTTAAAACATATGTTTTAATATTTTTATTTTTGTTTTTATGTTTGAGCTTATATATCTCTATTATCATAACAGTCTGAGTGATTCTGATTCCTGAACAGTAAACTTTAAAGTGTCAGCTTTGTGAACAAAGGTTGGTTATGTATCTAGTGAGAAAGAATCATGAGCAGAAACCTTTTTATTTTGGGTATGTAATTTCGGTCTCCATGCCAAAAAAGGGGGGTTACTAGTAAGGGGTTAATTAGGTTCTACGAAAAAAAAAGAAACTAAATGAAAGTAAATGCACAATTAACAAACACTTAAGCAATTGCCTCTTCTAATTGCACTAACTATTCAGTGTAAAATTGTTTCATGGAAACCTGACTTACTCATTTTTCCTGTCATCCGAGTGTAATTTTTTCAGGCATCACTTTACAAACAAAAAGCAAAAAGAACTTAAATAGACTGATGGGAAAGAAAATCGGAGCAAAGAAGATCGACAAACAACTAGAGAGAAAGAACGAGAGAGAGAAATGACGAACAAAAGCAATCTTTCATGTTTTGAGGGGCCGCGGGGACATGATGCAGAAAACTTTAAATTGATAGGGAGTTCACTGCAGGCTTATGTAACCCTCTCTGGCATTCCTTTCTTTCACCTTCATTCATTTGTTTTCTTGGTTTTTTCGTGAGCCTGTGTCTCACCCTTTGCCTTTTGTACTCTAAAGCATACAGGTGCCCCAGAGCTGCAATTTACCTCTGCTTTCTTCTCTGGTTCCTCTGCCTTCTCCTTCCTGTTTTTCCACCACTTCTCAAGTCAAAACCATCATATGTTTCCCTCTTTAACAAGAGGAAGAAAGATCCAGAACATGTGAATGAAGACAGGCTTTGCATTCACAAATCTTGTGAAGTATTTTTAGAGTTATAACATTTGCCAAACCTAGTGACGCAACAGCTTATATTTTTAGTAGTCTTCATAAGACACGCCAGCTTTTCCCGAAACAAATGGTATAATGGTGGAATGCTACAAATCTGGCAAGTTTCTTCTAAACTGTCTACACAGTCCATTCAAGTGGTTCACTTGAGGTTTACATGAGTCATCTGAACCATCAGTTTGTTTGAATGACATCAATTTATTGAGAAGCGAGTGAACAGTCGGTTTTTGGAATTTCATGTTTTTGGAAGTGGGAAAAATGAGCAAGTGAATGAGCAAGTGAATCTGACAAAGACTAAAAAGGCTGGATAACTGAGTCAGAGTATCTCCAAACCTTCTGGGCGTTCTTGGTATGCTGTAGTGCAATAAAGGACAGTAATAAAGGTCTGGACCATGAAACAATGGAAATAAGTAGCCAGGCCGATGGAGGCAAAGTTACGCCCTGGGAAATGTTCTGATGGAAACATTGGGTCCAAAGATTTTAAATGTAAATTAAACTCTTCTTTAGCAGATTCCATCTAAAGAGTAGCTTTACTGTAATTACTGATTCGAGAGTAGCTTGTAGTGTGGGATGCTTCAGTTTCAAAGCAACTTCCCAAACTCTGCTATCATAAGAAGTCATGTTTCATTTTTCAAAATGTCACCATGTCCGTTTCACCCTCTGTGCTCTAAGGAGTATGTAATTACAAGTGGTTGGAAGCCTTTTATCATGTCGTTAACAGTCATTTCTGTTTAGTTTTTTATTTCATAATGTTTTTTTTTTTTTGTCATTTGCCCCTTGCTTCACTTGCTTTAGATGGAAGGCTATAGAATATGAGAAATTCATTATTCAGTAAAGTTCTTAGCCACATGCAGATGGAAGGAGGCAGGAGAACATGCCATTTGCCCATTTTCTCATAAAACCTTAATTTATCTAATTTATTATTCTTATGAGATGTCTCTTGGTTAGTCTTGGGTTTGTGCCCATAATGAACTGTGAAAGAAGACATGGGAAGCAAGGAAATGTTATATGGTTGACAAGCTTGGGACAGATTTTGTAACTGACTGACTAACTTCTCACTAGTGGAGTATATAGCTACAGCTGCAGTGGGGTTTAAAATTCTTAGAAACATTGAAAATCTAGGTTCATTTTAATTTGAACCTAGAAATGAACAATGTCAATGGAGTTAGCAAGGGAAATATAACTAAATACCTTAGAAAACCTTGCTTCACTAAGCAGGTTTGTGACAATGATCATGTCAACTCCTTTGCACAAAAGGTCAACTTTTCTTGCTTCCACTGAAGCACAAGATGCTCTTTGAAACATTCTCAAATCATGCTGGAGAACATGGATCATCTCACAAATTAGTCCATGCATTAAAGAAAAAAATATTGTTTATTTTTTCTTTTTTGCTGGTGTTTTAATCTTCATTTTAAAAAATGAGGTCAAGAAACTCATGGTGGGAAAATACTTGGAAGACATGTTTGAAAGACATCTGAATGTTTTACTTTACACACTCAACTCTTTGCATAAAAGGTCACACTTCGTTCACTTCTTCAGGCTGACTGGTTCAAAAAGGTGATTTGCACCTCTGTCATTGTCACCTCTGGTATTCATTTGTCAGATACACTTTGTCAGCCAACCCACATATCTAACAATTGTCAGCAATATTACACCTATGACGGAAAGTCAATATCACCCTTTGGTAAATGGTGACAAACTTGGGTTCATTACATTTCCATGGAACAGCTGTCAAAGCAAATCATTCTCGACTTCACGTTTTACCTCCAATCCTGTCAGGATGCGTCAATGTCAAAGCACAACCCATGCAGGCGATAGGAAACATTGCCACACTTGTTACAATACAATGTAAAGTTTGGGAGAGTGTTAAAGTTAGCCACTCTTGGAGAGCCTGGTGTATTCTTTGTATTTATTTATTTTGAGAGTGCAGAGGGCACTCTCAATGGAATTTGTAATCACATTTACATAGTTTGATCTGTCTTTGATCTCTTTGTACTGACCTTGAATACTGGTCTGGATTTTCTTCTTTATTATATCGGCCAGGTTTTTTTTTATCTTTCATAAAACTATACGCATCCTAATTTTAAACTTCAATGAAATGTATGTTTTACCTAGAATAGTAAATTTCAGATTTACGTTTACCACATGCGAAAAATGAGAAATGAAAAATGCATGGGTTTACTATTGCTTCATCCACTTGTTTGGCTTTTTCCCCTGTGAAGTCCGTTCTGTGTCTTTGAAATGCAGTCAACTAAGAGGAGAGATGAGCTCTGAAGTGTCTGCTTTGAAATCATTCTGAAATCATAAAAATCTGGCTCCGTATTTTTCTCCAAATGCTTGCAACATGAGCTAGTCCAGTGGTTCTCAACCACATTCCTGGAGCCCCCAACACTGCACATTTTGCATTAAAATCACCTGATTCAACTTATCAGCTCTTTAATAGAGGCTCCAATGGTGAAACTGGTGTGTCAGACAAAGGTGGCATACATAATAAGCAAGAATGTGCTATCACTGATCTAATCAACAAAATTAGACACAAAAATATGCATCATGACATGATTGTTAATATATATATATGACCCTGGAGCACAAAACCAGCCTTAAGTCATGGGGGTATATTTTTAGCAACAGCCAAAAAACATTGTATGGGTCAAAATTAGAAATTTTTCTTTTATGCCAAAAACCATTAGGATATTAAGTAAAGATCATGTTCCATGAAGATATGTTGCAAATTTCCTACCGTAAACATATCAAAACGTAATTTTTGATTAGTAATATGCATGGCTAAGAACTTAATTTGGACAACTTCAAAGGCGATTTTCTCAGATTTTTTTTTTCGCACCCTCAGATTCCAGATTTTCAAATAGTTGCACTGCTGAAGAATATTGTCGGATCCTAATAAAGCATACATCAATGGAAAGCTTATTTATTCAGATGATGTATAAATCTCAATATCTAAAAAACTGACAGTTAAGACTGGTTTTGTGGTCACGTATTTGTAGAAGAATGATTTGCTTGTAAAACTGAATTGCTTATAAATGAGATTAATAAGCTATATACACATCATAAACATAATATTAAAACTTAGTTTTTGCAAGCAATGAATTAAATTAACATATACATTTTTGACATAATTCGTAAAATGAATATATTGACAAAATACTGACATCACTGTAAAAAAAAAAATTACAGTCATTTTACTTCAGAATTTCATATTTAATTCAATGTGTTACTTGCCACTTCATTGTAATTTTTTTTTAAAAATTTACTAGCAATTTCTAAATGAAAATTGTTTCAAGATTTTAAGATTGCAAATTTAAGATTTTTATTTGTCACATACACAGTTATGTACAAATACAAATATGAACTATCCTTTTAAAGGGCATTTTCAAGCATTTATGGGTTCCCTTACAGATGGCTTCATAGGAAGCAATCCTCTTTTGTCCTGCTGGTCTCCGCACACAAAGACTATTGTGCCAAAACATTGACCTTTCAGCTCTTCTTGTTGTTGTTTATTACCTCAAGCCTTCACAAATGTAGCAAGAAAGAAGCTTTTGTGTTCTTTGAAGCTGGCCAGCACTGAGTCTGTCTACTGGCTAACCCTCACCCCATGAAAAAACAATTAGGCCACTTCATAAGAATTGATTAGCATGTTAATGAATGGGCTACACTTTCTCATCACGAGAGGCTACGGCAGGGGGTAATGAGGGGAGAGGCTGCTCTCAGCACCAGCTCCGTCCAGCTGGTTGTTATGCATGCTGAGAGGCGACATCGATCTCGGAGAAATCTTATTACATGCTCCAGACGCTGTCTGCAAATGTTTAGCACTGAACCGAGAGAGGAGGGGGAAAAGTTTTAGAATTTAATGTCGTAAAAAAGGATGTGATGATGTGTAAAGCATGCAGCCAGGTTCTAAACAATGTTCGCCACTTTTTAAAATTTCATCAGTGTTGCACAGTAAATGGGAGAGGTGGCAAACAACCTTAAAAATGACCTTGCACACACTGTAAAAAATAAGTGTAATTTTAACTGTAAAATTTTGTAAAAACGCTACGGAAAAAAACTGATAATAGGTTAACAGTAAGTTCCCGTACTATATACAGGGAAAAACTGTAAAATATCTAACAAAGCATTTAATGTAAATTTACAGTAAAATTCTGTTAATTATACAGCTTTTAGAAGTAAAAAAAGAACAAATCAATGTATAATTTACAGTCTAAAACTGTAAACTGATATTCCCAGAATTCCCTGCGTGACACTCCACGTTTGAAAGTATTTTGTTTAAATAATCATGTTTTTAAATAGTTCTTGTTATCAGTTATGTACATTTGAGCTTTATGTTACATCTTCTGTTGCTTAATGAAAGTTTTTTGCATTATTTTAGTATCACGTGTGTTACCATGATGGTGTTTTGTGTTTCCATAAATGTGCACCTTCTATATGTTAATATATACTTCTGCTTGTGGTGAAGCTACTTGTGATGAGCTTTGATACTTCATGTGGCTTTCTCTTATACAGTACCATCTTTATTATTATGGTGGTTGTCAGTATTTTCAAGGTACAAAACAGATTTAGTTTTGTGTGTTGTTGAATTTACTGGTTTATATTCACATTTTCTTGTTTGTAAATTACAGCTTTATATTGTAAAATTAACAGTTTTTGACGTAAATGTGTTTACAGTTTTCTGTATTTTTACAAAATTATTCTGGCAACCACAGCTGCCAAAAAGTTTTTGTAAAAACAACAAGAAATTTTTTACAGTGCAGTTGTTCCCGGTTCAGTGTTAACAAGAGATTTTAGACAGAGTCAAAGGTCTTGTCATCTTACTGTATATATACAATGTTGTCCATTTATTATGCTGTCAGAGCTTCTTCATCAATGCGGCCGATGAAGAAAACACCCTCTGAAGTCTCTGAAAGTACATTTATTTCATTTGTTTGCTAAAGTGGACATAAATACAATTTTCCAATGATTATATTTTACTATGTTATTATATATTTTCAGAATAATGTTGCAATTTAATAATTAATTTTAATATTTTAAGATAAAAAGTCCATTTATGGGACACGTATAAAAAATTACATCTGTACATACACTGGCAAAAAAAATAAAATAATAATAATAAAAATGTAGGATTTACTATGAAAAATTGTCTAGTAAATTATTGAATAAAATGTGAATTTTTTGAAGTAGAAAGACTGAAATATAATTTTTTGTTACTGTTTTATTTTTTTAAGATTTCATTTCAAAAATGTAAAAGTACCAGGCAGAAATAAAAGGGGCATGCAAAATGTCCCAAGACAGTAATTCTGTATAAACTGGAAAAAAAGAAAAAAAAATCACTTACTGTAGTTTTAATAAAAATCAACCCTTAGACATACAAATGCCTGAAGCTGAATGATAAAGCTTAGATTTAAAGTTTTCCAACAGTTGTCAGTAGTGATTAGATTATACATTATTGACCATTTTGGTCTGGAGCCCTAATTCATTCTTTATTTTTAATATGAGAAAAGAAAACTAAATATGACAAATGGCTGGCCGTCTATTAAATTATAAAATTGTAATTAATTTAATAATTTTTTATTTATTTACTTTTTAAGGAAGAAAAAGGAAAAAGGGAACAACTGTTTCACTAATATGTGTAGATAACACTCAGTATAATTATATGCCATAACATTTTTACGAGTCTCACTTTTTAAATACACTGTTCAAGTATTTGTTTTATTTTGTTTTGTTTCTTTTTTTGTTTGTTTACTTTTCATTTTGATACATGCTTTTTCTGAGCAAAGATTGAATTTATCAAAAGTGACAGTAAAGACATTTATAATACAAAATATTTATATTTAAAAAAATTAAGCAGCACATTGATGATAATAATAACAACAACAAAACTGTTATTTAAAATGTCGATTATATTTAAGATTTAACTGTTTTTTTTTAAACCAAATTTTTAAATGTACTTACCAACTCCAAACTTTTGAATGATATTGTATATCAAGTATAAGTAATTTCAAGAGACAACTATGCGATAATTGAATCAATAAAAAAAAAAATAAAAAAAAAATAAATAAACTTTCAGCGTGTGTCACTTATCACTTGTATCAACGTGGGCCTAGTGTTTGGGACATGCACCTGAGCTAGTTCTGAAAACAGGATCTTTGGTCTTTAAAAGAACCCACCTGCTGCTCCTGCTGCCTGACTCTCTCTCTCTCTCTCTCTCTCTCTCTCTCTCTCTCTCTCAGGGAATAAAGGTTAAGACTGGTATCAAATGAAGTGTAAAGCACTCACGCCTGTCTTCCCTCTGTCTCTTTTTATCCTTCCCATCCACTTTTTCGTCTGTTTTCTACATTCTTGGCAGACCTATATGTTTACCCCACTGCATCTGCCGCAGGCGACCAAATAAGTGTCAAAGAGGGGTGAGAGACAGAGATGGATTTTGAAGTCAAATGTTTTGATGAAGTACCACAGTCTCCCACCAAGGAGAAATTACTGCAGCGTTTCGACCTCTTGCACAACTTCTTACAGACATGCATCCTGACTTCTTGGTCAAAATGCCTGTCTTGGCATGGTATTAGGTTAAACACAGCAAGCTATGTCTCTATGAATAGGTGAGACGGAAGAAAAATCAGATGTCAGAATATGGGATCTGCCTAACAGATCTGTCAGCATCTATTATGTCAGTAATATTCATTGAACAACATTGCAGAAAAAAGAGAAACCCCCCACTGCTCTTGGATGGATTAATTTAGTCATTTTAATAAGCCCTTTAGAACCAAACATGAACACATAGTTAAGTCTAAATGAAATAACTGTAAAGCTCATTTAAATTACAAGCCCCCTGCTTCTCAAAGTCAGGCAGTGTTCAATCTATATTAATGTGTTAAGCTATGATTCATGCAGTGCAAATAATGTGACTACTTATTCATTCATTTTATTACTGGCTCTGTTTAATCCTCTTGAATAATTACTTTATTAGAGAGATTTTATTATATTTTATTTTGGCGATATCATGAACAAAAGGATTATAAACAAAGAATGACTAATATGTAGATAAACAAAAGTTATTAAACACTTTCTTTTCATATTTAAGTTCAGTAGGTATCAATTTTTTTGTTGAGAACCATTCAATTTGATTTTTAATGACTTCTGAAACTACTTTCGTGTCGTGTCACACAAGGAGCCTTGTTTGCCAAAAAATAGAATACAAAAACTGACATCACAATCAGAATCTGACTAAATTAATGAATTAATTTTAATTAACTGATTTAATTTATTTACTTAAGAGTTGTAGAATTTGTACATTTTTCTAAATGAGACAAACATTTGCAAGAAGACATCAGTGAAAACGCAACATTAAACACCAAATAATACCTGCAGAACAAAATTTTGGCTGTGACCTCAGAAGGCATATTAAAGGTGCCATAGAATGCATCGATATAATATTGTAAATTGTTCTCTGATGATACCAGAGTGTGTATGTGAGTTTTATATCAAAATACCAAACAGATAATTTTTTATATCTTGTTGAAATTGCCACTTTTAGTATACAATAGGGGTGTAACGATACGCGTATTCGTATTGAACCGTTCGATACGACGCTTTCGGTTCGGTACGCGGTACGCATTATGTATACCGAACGGTTCGTTGGAGTAATTAATTATATTTGAAAAAAAAAAAAAAGAGAGAGAAAGAAATATAATGATATGCGTCCAACAAGGTAGCCCAATAACCCAAACAACGTAACAGGCAACGCCCCTGACACTCCCGAAGAAGAAAAAAACACCATCTTATATGTTTATGTTAGGCTACTCAGCAGGCGCTCGCTCACTCAGTACGCGCTGAAGGCTCGTTGCAAAATAGCCAATGCGTTTAACAGACTAGAAATGAGAAGATCCTCCAATAACCAACAGGTCTGGTGTTTGGGTGCACTTTGGATTCCCTTTAAGCTATAATGGTGATGGCAAGAGAGTGGTGGATAAAAAAACAACGGTATGTCGCATCTGCAACATGACAGGGTACACCAGCGGGAATACAAAAAAAAAAAAAAAAAAACAGCGGGAATATCTGGGATATATGCGTCAGTACTATCTGGGAAAAGACGAAAAAAAGGAGAAACATGCACGCAGCAAACTATCCCTGCAGCATTTAGACACTATTACAGGGAATCCAACCCAAACACCAGACCTGTTGGTTATTTTAGGATCTTATATTTCTGGTCTGTTAAATGCATTAGACATTTTGCAACGAGCCTTCAGCGCGTGCTGAGTGAGCGAGCGCCTTAGGGGCCGTTCACATATCGTGCCTAAAAACGCATGGAAAACGCTAAGCGCGTCTTTCTCCTCCTTTCCAAAGCGCTCGGGCAGAAGCGCTCATGAGGCGTCTGTCTTTGCTAAGCAACAATGACGTGCTCTCTCCATGAGACGCGGAAATTTCAGCGAAGGATAAATGGATTTGCAGCTCTAAAAATCGCTTGCAGTAGCTCTGCTACTGAATTTATTTCAAAATTGCAATCCATATACAACTATGATCAGCTGTTCCTTCATCTTGGCTGAGCTCTCAACGTTGTTACGGGAAAGGATGAAGCTGATTGGTTGGTTCTTGTCACATGACCCGCGGTGCGCTTGCGGCATTCTGAAAAGTTGAGATGTTTTTACATTTTGCTGTATCTAAAACGTATCGAACCGAACCGAACCGTGACATCAGTGTATCGTATCGAACCGAACCGTGAATTTTGTGAACCGTTACACCCCTAGTATACAAGTATACAATTTCAATTAAATGAAAATGAGCTTGTGCTCCAACCTCCCTTCAAGTGTTACTGACCTCACACATTGCTTCCAAATAACATTTTTAACTACCACATTCCTATTCATGATCAAACTGGTCTGGATATTTGTGCATGAAGCGTTGGTATCGATCCCTCTTTCAGAACCACCGTGTCCTCAGATGGTCTATGGAGACTCTTACGTTCGGTTGTGCATCCCAACACACGACACTTTTAATGGCTCTTTGGCACTGACATTGTACCTAGGGTGACCACGTGCTAATAAGCCCAAGGGGGAACAAGGGGTATGTTTCTGAGGGACAATGTGGGACACTGCCTTGCGCGGTGGTGCCCCCACCCCATGGGCAGACTCACTGATAATGGTTTAGCACATAACACCTTAAATGGTATATTAGTAATGCCCTATTCCCCTAAACATGTGTAATTGCTAATGTACTGTATGCTATGACAGAATCGACACTTCCACTTACGATTTACTTTAGCTATTTAATTTTATTTATTTTTCATTACAATTTATTCACTTTAAGAATAAATTACTGCTCATATACAGCATTCATGTTGAACAAGAGTGAATGATTTGTCCAGGGTTTTTTTTTCTTTCTCATGTTTTTGTAATGTTTGGGAAGCCAGAATGCGCATGCATCAACAGAAACGTCTTTTTTTTTTTCAGCGAACTGTTCCATCCCTATTACCTCAATAATCAATCAATTACAGGCCTAAAACAATCATGCCTGAGCAGACGGATATTAGTTCATCTCATCACACCGGCACCCGCGTCTAAATCAGTTGTATGGTCTGGTTTTCAGTCTAAAACAGTTGCGTCAAGTATAAATGTCTCGTCTGTTTCGGGAGGTGCGCGCGCAGTCAGCGGAGGCTTGCACCTCCCAACTCGCACCGGAGGCTCGCACCTTTTTTTTCTCAGATTTTGAAAAATCTTCGCGATCGACTTAAAATGCTTCCAAGATCGACGGGTTGTTGACTCCAGATATAGATGAGTGACCAACTTTTTTTGAGCAAGCATTGATTATGCGTGACACAGTCTCAATTTGTGGGACGCATGAATTGGGCTTCAAACGCTGTGCGCGCACGCGCTACGCGGGACGGGTGGTCACCCTAATTGTACCTCCAGCTACTACAGCAAGAGAACAGTAATGGCGGACCGCAGCTTCTCACTCAGGTCTGTACATATGCTAATAGGGCAGAGAGCGTCACAAATGGGCGGGACTTTCACCCACTATGTCATCATGGAACTGCTTTGTACGTGTCACTGCAATTCTGGCTTGAAATGTCTAATGAGTGGCGCTATAACTTTAATGCTATGTTTTAAAATAACGTACCATCTACACTACACCTGAATCTTAACTGTAAGTATGAACAAAAGTGGATGTGACATAAAAACATGCCAATTCTGTGCCGGCTGAGCTACCGAGCAAGATAGATACATCTGGAAAGCGAAACATACTGTATGGAGCAATAATCATAACAGTGTACGAAACTGATTAAAAGTGTTCGCTGATATACCATCTTTAGTGTTCATTTCTGTTGGAAACTGCAGTATGTACTTATTGGTATGTATTTTGCATTTTGCTAAAATATTTTCCACAGGAATGTTTTCATCATGAGATTAGGTCCGTGCGCACCATCAGATGCAGACCAACGCCAATAACTGACCGTATACAGTAAATCACTTCTCAGACATCCCGACCAATACTGATTCAACATGTTTAATTGGCGAAATAAGCACTGACCAGTGGCAACAGGCATAACACACTGAGCATGTCTTTTGCCGTCTGTTTGTTCAGTGTGAATTGGCCTTAAAAATAGTCTTGTTCTCACCTAGTCTTTTATTACAAAAGTTAGATTATCATGAAATTAAACAAAACTACTTAAAGCTGATGCAATTTGTTCCTAATAGTGTGTATTCATCAGGAAGAATGCAGTGTGGGGTTCAAAATTTGAACAAGCAAAGGCTTTGTTATTACTAGTTAAAGTTATTTTACTCACACAGTTCTGCCTTGGATACATCAGCAAAAAATAAAAGCTTTTTAAAGCTGAAGAGAAAATTATTACCTTTTGATGAATGACTATAAAAAACAAACATTGTTTTCTAATAGCCTATGCACTGATGAATTGCACATAATAAAACCAGGGGCATTTATTAGGAGAGTAATTAGAGTCCATTTTTATTGCAGGTTTTCTTTTGTGCTCCAGGCGGAAATCACAACAAAAGGAGGGAAATTGTAATAGAATAATACACCCTAACAGAATACCGTGACCAACCCTGAACGAAAACTCCTGACTGTTTACAAACTCAGCAAACATAGCCTAGAAACAAAGAAAGTCAGACATAGACAGTCCTCGCTGCTGAAGGAGGACACACTGTTGTCCTGCTGCACACAAATGAGATGGAAACACAATCGCACTTTTGAACCTCACGCACTACACATAAATCAGCAACATATTCCTCCCTTCTTATGCAAACCTCTATAAAGAGCATCTATTATGCATGTATGTGTGATGTTTACTAATGCTTTGTCAATGTAAACCAGTTTATCATGTCAGTAAAGCACATTTTAATCTCGAATCTTGAAAGAGAGAGGAGAGAATGTCAATAGCAGTGTTAAATGGCAAACAAAATTGTGATAAAGTTTTTTTTATATATTTTGACAGCAATAATCAATATGAGATGAAGATAATTATAATTAAGTAATTTTTAACACTGTAGTCAACTTAAATGTTTCTGTTGACTAAAATAATATATAGTTTTTATTAAATAATTGTCCTATTAAAGTTAAATGAACTAAATTTCAAAATTTAATTCTCTCTCTCTCTCTCTCTCTCTGTCACTCACACACACACACACACACACACACACAGAATCAAAGATATATTTATTAACATAAATCAAATATATAGAATTTACAATGTAATCCACTGAAAAAATACAGTTCTGGATATTAATTGATTACATGTAATCTGGATAATATAATCAGAAATAAAGTACTTGTAATCACATTATAGAACATTTTAAAATGCTCATAATCAGATTGCAGTTACTGTAGATTACATGACTACATATTATTCACACAATGGTAGTAAATTATTATATGGCCTATTTTTTTTTTTTCATCTCTGTAAAAATTTTACCGCTTTTAGAAATTTGGAAAGTCTTCCAACAAACTATAATTTCCATCATGTCATTTATAATCAGTAACAGACTACAATTTGTAAGTTTTCTACCCAGCACTTTATAGTGAATATAACATGAAAAACTTTGACTAGACCTTGTAGAGGTTTAAAAAAGCATAGACATATAGAGGGGTAATTTCTCAGTTTTGTTTTTAACTTTTTTTCTGTTCTCTTTTGCATCGATTGCCCCGTTTCTACAGGCCGAGCTACAGAAGATGAGGCAACAGGCTCAGGAGACGAATCAGTTCATTGAGAAACAGGAGGCAGAGGAACGCGAGCTGCTGAAGATCATAGCAGAGGCTGATGCTGAGAGGATCCGGCAGAAAAAAGAGCTCGATCAGGTACAGACAGGTGGAGGTTTCAGTGAGTGTCCGTGTGTCCTTGTGTTCCTTCTTCAATAGGCTGTTGATGAAAGAGACAGTAATCTAGGTTCACTCAAAAGTCATTAGATCTGGAATATCACTTCTGACAAAGTCCAGCGGGAACAGGGTCAACTGTTTTAAAACAATAAAAGGAAATTGAGTCACTGGGGAGGCCTAAATTGGTCTTGGCATTTTGAAACATTTATTGCTTCTGATCTCAGTATGTCAGCAGTCGAATATGATTAAACAGCTGACCAGTCAAATCACTCAAATAATAGGCTCTGTTGTGATGATCTTTTTGTGTGTGTGTGTCTTAATCTATTACGTTTATACAAAAACAACTTGAATATTTATTTTATGATGAACATAATTTTAGTTACTGGTTTACAGTTTAGTTTTATGTTCTTTGGGGAAGGGGGGGGGGGTATAATATAAATAACCTTATTAAAACATCATAATATTGAAGATTAAAATGATAATATTTGTACTTAATACTGTTTACCTTTAAAAAATATTTATTTATTCATTTATCTATCATAATGATACTCAAGACAAGATCTAAGGAAAAGTCAGCTAATCCTAACAAAAATGTAGGAAACCGAAGATGACAATTTTAATTTCAGATATCCTTGATAGTCGTTTAGCTGAATTCAATTTAGATGTATATGTAGCTTTGGCTTTAGGCTTAAAATACATTTTTAACAAATACAGTAACAAAATGTTTTACAGCATCTTTGGTAAATCATTCAGGTCACTATTAGAGATCATAAATTGAAGGTAATGTTAATATCTGCTGCTGTAAATTGCTGACATTGGTTCTTTGATAAAGGTTAACCCATTCAAAGGGCATTCTGTCCAAATTGCCTCTGCTGACACCAGCTTCCATACTCTTCTGTCTATCCATACACATTAAAACAGCTTCATCATCTGTACATCTCTGAGCTCCCCAAACCGTATTGTATACTGAACGTGATATACAGTAACTAATACCTTATACATAACACGCAGTACACTTATAGGTGTACATACATTGTATCAGCATTGCAGAATATTGTGCATACAGTTTAGTTTAGTGAAAGTTCAGAAAGAAAGTCAATTACCATTTTACATAACTTCCTTCCTAGTATATATGGTGTGTAGAATAACACAAAAATGATTTAGATGTAGAAGGAAATGTTCTTTTTATTTATTGCGTATGGCCAAATGTTTCCCCAAACTTTTTTTTTAATCCATTAAAGTAAAACCTCTAAGTAAAAGACCCTGAACTTTTTTTTATAAGAAATTTTCCCAAACCTTCACAGCATTTGTCATGTTGCAATGAAGCTTTTGGCTATTATCCTGAAAAGACTAAAACTGCTGAGTCATCAAATCTTTGCAGAAAACACTGGCCTGCCTTTTATTTCTATAATATATCGTCTCACCTCAGTCAGAGGTGAAAGTACTTTGAATGTTTTCTCACAGATGCTTGAAAAGGTGTTAAAAGTATTCACAATCAATGTTTATTAACTAAAAGGATATTGAAATTTCACAGTTTTTTGGTTTGACTAATGACTAATGACATTTGTGTATTTTAAATATATATTCCTGTGATTGTTTTCAAGGTGAGAAATGAGCGTGACCTCCTGGGGATGCAGTTGATGAAGAGAAACGAAGCACTGGCATTACTGTACGAGAAGATCAAAATCCAGCATTCCATCATGAACAAGGGTGATATACAGTACAATGAAAGACTGGAGGATATCAGACTCCTGAAGCTAGAGATCAAGAAGCAAAGACGAGAAAAGAACATCCTCAACAAGACCGTATCTAATGTGGAGGACCTCAGGTAACACACAGGGCTGTATTGCTGCAGTATGTCATTTCTTTTCAATGTATCTGTCCACATGTGGAAGCGTTTTGGTTTGACGTTGCACACTAAGAGTAGTCTTAAGGCAGATTCACACTAAAATGTGTGTGACGTCAGAGACTTGTTCGTTTGGTTGGTATGAAGGCTGTTTATGGTTCATGTGGAATGGAGTAAGCCTGAAAGTAATCTGGCTCGATGTTGTGTAAGTTAATCACTTTTGATGCACGTTTGAACCACTTTATGTTTTATATACAGCTATAATTCTTTCTTTATAAAAAAGAGAAACATCTATTGCTATAAAACTTTATGGGAGCAGGTACTTGATCGCTTTTCTGCAACACTCATGTACTCTTCAGAGGTATAATGACATAATGATTATGCCTCAATCACAGGTACATGGAGCTAATTGAGTGCTTGTCAGATAATTCTCTTGTCAGTATTGACCCTCGCTAGATGTTTATTGATGTTTTCAAAAGCTGTAATTCACCACACTCAATAACCGTCACTTTTTTCGCTCACAAAAGACGTGCGATAAAAATCACTTATTATGGAGTTCTTAGCTGAGTAAAAAGGAGGCGACAACAGCTTGCTGTGGAAAATGAGGGAGCGTTTGAAAGCACTGGCAGGTCTTGCATCTAAAGTCAAACCAGATCTATAAAAGGGTTTTACTCAGCTGCTATTGGTTATTTTAGTAACATAAGGGGTGGTGATGACCTCACATTTTCTTCCATATCTCAAGCCAGTGCAAAATCACTAAATATTCAGGAAGTCAGACTCTGAATTATGTACTGAATTTTCCATCGCCCCAAAATGATTTAATTAATTTAACCAGGTTCTCTCCCGTGAATAAGAAACACAGTCACCGAAAGAGACTGTTCTTCTTCTCCTATTTTGGTTACATTTCACCGATCTTTATTAACCACTTAAAGGTACAGGTTGTAGGACCTGCCAATAGAGGGCGTACTACCAAAACAATAACAATCGCGTGGTTTGATGACGCTAAGAAGGAGCGTGCAATGATGGGATTTGTTGTCTTCTACTGGATTTTGTAAGTGTCTGAAAAAAGACAATTTTCACATGCCACCATTATATATTGCATCATGCTATATTGCAATACCATACTGCAAATATAGTTTGACAGTAAATTATCAGATTAATTGATTATTGTTTAGTCAGAGGATATGAAAATGATTATCACTTGTTCAACAAATTTGGCGTGTATGCCCTATAATACTAATCTGGTTGATCGTTATAATAGCATAGCACAAGCGAGATCGGCATCTCTTTCTAGTTGAAGTTTGTCGCGAAGCTCTCTCCATCTAGAAAATGCAACACCGATATTGATCCTTGCTCTTTCTCTCCTTTTGTCCCAAACTCTTCTTGGTAAGGCTGAACGATTTGGGAAAATAATCTAATTGCGATTTTTTTCCCCAATATTGCGATTGCGATTTAATATGCGATTTGTTTGGTAAAGATTTTTTTTATCCTCTTTTTTCCCCAACAAAACGTAATGAATTATTTAAATATGACCAACACAATATTAGATGCATTTAGTGTGAAATGTTCTTTCCCATAGGCTGGGCCTATTTGTTATAATTAAATTAAAACATGTATGACTTGAAATAAATGACATTTTTATTGAACTGCTCGTTACAGAAACATCTATGGCTTTGCCACTGTGCATTTCAATAATTTAAACAAGGTATGCGCACTTTGTAAACACTGTGTGCAGCATCTTCTTTTTTGAAGCCAAAATAGTTCCACACCACCGACGTGCTGTTCCTCTTTGAGATTAAAGTCGCAGCTGTGTCAGTTACTGACTGTTCCGTCGAGGCAGAGGCCATTGCGCTACAGGTTAAAGATGAACTGACAGGATGAAAAGTTGTTGCAGCCGAGTTCTCCGCTCTTTCGCTCGCGTCACGTGCCCACCTCAAATCGCGCACGTTGCGATTAGAAAATCGCATTTTCTCATATCGCGATATTATTGCAAATGCAATTAATCGTTCAGCCTTACTTCTTTGGTCGTTTGGTTGGCCCGTACACTTACGTTTACGGGAGCTGTCCTTGTCGACAGAACCAGCGGCAGACGGAAAACAGTAATTATGTTCCATAAATAAGTAACACAATCCACCATAATACGTGCAAGAAGAAGTAAATAAGGAACTGCTTGAAGCAAGCTAGGGGTTTCCTGGACGCTAGACACTACTTCCACATTTGTCCACGACACTGTTGTCATGTGGTTTCTACATCAGTAAAGGCGATAACAAAGGGTAACTAACATTATTGACAGGCGACTGCACTGCCCCGTGTCACTGTTTAGAATGGGACTTTTCTCATGATTTACAAGTAGTTGAAAACAGGTATTTTTAGTTATCAGCTGGACAAAATATATAACACCATTGGATATTTTGGATATTTTACTGCAATTATCTTACAAATTGTACCTTTAACTGAGAAAAAATTCTCCATATACATTAAAAAATTAAAAAAGTGATAACAAGCAACCAGTTTGTTCAAAAACACTGATTCAAGAACAACAAAAATGTTTTTAAGAGCAAGTCACTGAATCATTGTTTTGATGAATTATTTATCGACTTAATTAATTCATGACTGAGCGACTTGCTGAATTCCAAACTATGTACTAGCATGCTACTCTTACTGATTCTGCCATAGAAAGATATGATAAAATAGTAAGAGTAGTATTCTACTACGTGCTTCAGAATTCAGCAAATGTTTTTATAAGGAAGCCATTCATTCACTAAAATGATTTTTCACAACTCTGATTCACTGAAGAACAAACAAGAAACTCTTTATGAATGACTCGTTTATTCATTCAAGTGAATTGAAAACTCTGAATCATTCCAGAACAAAAAAAGCTACAGTAGTGTCTGTATGAGTGAGGCACTGCATCATTGACTCCAATGGTTTGTCCAGAACACTGACAGATTCAAAAAACAAACAAGCAACTGTTTTTGTGATTGAAACATTTGCTTGAATGATTCATGCACAACACTGATTCATTCAAGAAGCTGCTGTCTTTATGAGTGACTCGTTGAACTTTTCATTCAAATTATTTAGTTCAAATGGCTGATTCAATCAGGAATGAAATTGCTGTGTATTGCAAAGTGCAAACTTAAGGGCTTGTCCTATTTATTAATACATCGACTTAAATTTTTTTCACTTCCACAAACTATGGTTTGCTACATTCTAGTCGGCTGCAGTTAGATTGCATTCTCACTTTAGAGAGCATTTTTGCTTCTGCTAAAAAATGAACACTCTTCAAATCACCCGTGTCCCAGTCGCACTCTTAAATCATAACAGAAAACATACACATATCATTGTTCTTCCTGTACTCTGAAACCAGAGGTGGGTAGTAACGAGTTACATTTACTTCGTTACATTTACTTGAGTAATTTTTCGGGGTAACTAATACTTTTCGGAGTATATTTAAAGATGGGTACTTTATACTCTTACTTGAGTAAATTTTTTGGGAAAAATCTGTACTTTTACTTCGTTACTGTGGCCGACGCCCCTCTCGTTACTTTATCTTAAAGCAATAAATGTTATAAATGCTTCAGTTTATTCCAAACACGCCGTCTACTTTTCTCTTGGCAATGAGCGATGCCCATTCGCGAATGATTCATTCTTTTGAGTCAATTCTGTTCAAAGGCTTGATCAAACCAATTGGCAAACGAGTGAATTGGTTCATGAATCAGTTTGAATGAGTCGTTCAGTTCCCTGCTTCACGAGCTGAGCGTCTGAAGCAGTTCACTCAGAGTTGTAACGTTTAAGAATATCAGCAGCGCTGAAAACGAGGCTATGGAACTGCACTGAATTGAAAGCAAATCTACAAAGGCTATTATTTGCTTGCGATGGAGATCCTTATTAGATGAACACCACGTGTGCTGTCTACTGTTTAACAGGTAATAACTTGGGCTACATTCGATTACAGTACACGATACCACTGTGACATTAGTTTGTTGTACGTGTGTGGCTTATAACAGAGGGGAGTCAAGTTGAATGCAGCTTCCAAAAGACAAAAAAATAGCCGATTAAGATTTTATTAATTTTAATACAATCACACCGGTGCGAGTACGTTCAACAAGTCATATCAGCTGCTAAATTCAGATCTGTGATAGCTTGCTGGCGCTGAGCCAGAGACAGACGCGTTTTTACAGCGTTGCGCATTATAACCAATCACACAAGATTCTGTTGAGCTTTTGAATGCAATGGCCAATCAGAGGTGTTCAGATGAGTCATCGCTAAAATGCCGGTGCTTCCTTCACTCGCTCACTGAATGGAGACCTCTTTCTGGCGAATTCTCTCGTCAGAAACAACAAAGTGCAGATGTGTGTACGAATCTATAATTAAGATATTGATTTCATAGTGTTAACAGTTTCAGTGATTTTAATGGGAGTTTCTGAGAGTGATTGAAATCTAGACATTCAGTGAAAATGATCTTTAATCATGTAGATGTTATTTGCTCTCTTTCTGAACAATGAAAGATTAGTAGCAATATTTATATCACATTAACTTTCAATGTTAAATTCACATTAAATATAAAGTCAGTCGTATTAAAAATATGTTATGGCATGACACCTATATTTGTTACTTAAGTAAACAGACAGGGTTTTATAATAAATTACATAAATTGGAGTAAAGGCTGATGAAATATATACATTTATACACACACACACATACATTACATACATTTTATCTATTTATCTAAATAAAAATAGGCTCCGTATATATGACCCAAAGTAACTAGTAACTAACTACTTGAGTAGATTTTTTATCCGATACTCTTTTACTCTTACTCAAGTAACTATTCAAAACTAGCACTTTTACTTTTACTTGAGTAAATATTTCTAGAATTACTTTTACTTTTACTTGAGTAAAGTTTTTGGGTACTCTACCCACCTCTGTCTGAAACATATGTGGAAATCAATGAGCTAGTGGTAAGGTTTCAGAGAGACTAGTCAGCAGCCGCTGTGCCAGATGGGTTGACTTGACGCCCGAGCTTGGATGCCAAGATCTCTGCTGATATACAAGCCTCAATGGTAAACAGGTGGCAAATTTTAGTCATTATTGCTGTCATCAGTGCAGTGTAGTTCCCTCAAAGACGCTGACTGTAGCATATCGGTGCCTAGCTGTGGAGCAATATTTCCTCTACGTTTAAGGGTTTCTGGGACAAGTCCATGAAAGCAAAGTCTCATGAGGAACTGACATCTTTCTGTGTTTACATTTATACATTTAGCAGACGCTTTCATCCAAAGCAAATTACAAATGAGGAATTCAACACAAATACAACACAAAGTTTCAAAACTGCTTCATGCATTATAGAGCAGCTAGATTGAGCACAACAGAAGAAAAACAGTGTGTTTATAGCCTGGTTATTTATTTTTTTTTACTCTTTTTTAACCAGATATTTTTTTTTATTCATTTAATTTATTTTTAATACTCTTTTACTCTTCTTAAAAAATGGGTACTCATGCACAGGATCCTGCATAAATGACACATATGAAATACATTTGCACATTTTGTGTGATTGGCTCATTTGATATGTACATATGTGGTTTCAGTAAATATATCTATACTGTAGATCCTTTAAAAAGGAATGGTTGCTTTTACCTTTCTGGAGAAAATGAGTATATTTTATGGCATCTTTTATTACTTTAAAGCTTGATGGACATGTTCATTGTCTATCAAGAAATGTGTATAAATCTACTTTTGTAATCCACAGAATGGTTTGGATCAAAACAAGTCAATTATAACAAGAATTCCTTCTACCATCGAAAAGTTGGGGGTCGCTATGTTTCACATGATCTTTCAGAAATCATTCTAATAGAGGCATTTCTTAATATTCACGTGGAAAACAGGTGTGATGCTTCATATTGATGAGGAAATTTACTGTCACTTCTGATCAGTTTACTGCATCGTTCATGAATATAAAAATAATATAAAATAAAAAAAAATCTTACTGAACCCAGACTTTTTTATAAACTTGGAATCTCAAAGGAAGGGATCCAACTTAATAGAAGCATATCCAGGAATCTCATATAGAAAGATTCTTGAAGCATTTCAAAAAAGCCTGTGTCATTGATTCTCTAAAAAGACCCTAACACATTTAGATGGGAGTTCATCTGTTCCTGTAGAGTGACCCAAGGAGAGTTGTTGTACCGCTGTTGTCACCTACTGAAGCGGAAGGTGCTAGGGTGATAACTTTGATTTGACATCTCTGTGTTAGCTTGTCAACTCATGAACCCCTGAATGCTTGTCAACAAGCTTGTGACTCAGTCACAAATAATAGGGCTTGGGCATTGTGACGTCATTACTTGGCGTGGCCGTCATGTTGATGGCCTTCTTTACTGCTACTCGGACTCCTGGACAGTGTTTAGATGTACTCCCTCTCAACATTGGACATTGGAAATAAGGGAAAATTCGTCTAATGTGGCTTTGCTTACAGATTGGCGTAAATTCGTGCTCTCGTAACAACCACGCTTTTATCTGAAAAAAGGCAACATCACGTTAAGGTTGTTTCAAGTAAGCAAAACGATGCTTTGAAAACATCTGTTTCGCTGGAAAGGCAAGGAGGTAGCAACAGGACAACAGTACAGAGACTGACAGGTCCGATGGAAGGGCTAACAGGATATTTTACAGGAAAATACTAAAACGGGAAGAGAGCGGGAAAAGAGCTCAAATACGTGAGAACCCCAGGAAAAAATGGGAGGGTTGATTGTTACTAACTACACTTTTGAAACACATAGTTAAAAGTAAATATGTGAGTGGTTATTAGCACTAACAGTTACTTAACTAGCAGCTAGGTGGAGCACAGCTTACCGTTGTCCGGATTACTGTATACTGTTTGTCGGCTTTATGATCTGCAACTCCTGAACCTATCCATTTGTGAACTGCACATGAGACTCCAATGATTTGTAGCTTCGGAACTGTTCTGAAGTGTAGGCGCTCACAAAACAAACAAGGTAACGTTAGCCGAAGATATCTGTAATGCAAAAGTGCGGCAGCAAGTCATCGTCGGTACTCCACTCTTTGTTTGGAATTTTTTATATGGATCCAAACTGTTAATAGTGCCGATTTTGTCTGCATACCGGTCCCTGGCATCCCTATCTGGCGTATCCCTGTAAATCCCACAACCTTTTCGTGATTTTAACATCTTTTTTTCTTTCTCCGAACTCTGCTTCTTCTCGTTCGACTTGCTGAATATTTACATTCACGAGGCCATCATCATGGCCGCCACGTCCCAGAATGCAACGCGGCGCCCAAGCCCTATTCTCTGCCTCTGTGCAACTTAGCAATTAAACTGTGCTATATACAGCCAAAAATAAAGCTGTAGAAAAGGTTCAAAAACTGCTCCAGGTCCATAAGAACTGCATTCAAATGTGCTAAGGAAGCTCCTCCCAACATCCACTCAACAGAGACAGAGAATGATTGGAATGTAAATGCAACCATTCTCTTAATTATGACAGCCGAATGAACTCTGCTTCTCAAAAAAGATTGCAATCAAGGCTCATGTACATAATGATAATGTATGCAATTTCAAATCATACATAGATACATGCTCAGACTTTTCACACTATCCACAAGGTCATCCCGTATCATGATATGTTACGTAAAATCTGCTCCAGTAACAGATGAAAATTACAATTGAGAGATAAAGTGTGTTCTTTTGATAAGGTTTGTGAGCTACCCATTAAGTTTTAGAAAGATAGAACCATAGGTCTGCACAATTGTTAGAATAAATAATTGAGATTGGGGCTACTGTGATTAACAAATCTTGAAAAGTGGTGATTGCATTCAAGGCTTTGCATTGTGTTTGTTTGAATGTCCATTGTGTGCATGAATGCTGTGGTCAATTGGAGGTAGAGCTGTACAATTAATCCAATTTCTAATCGCAATTACAATTATGGATGTCACAATTACATAATCACTCAAAGTGACAGTTAATTGTTCAAAGTCAACTTATGTCATTCTCTGTGCTTAAGATGTGTGTGTGTGTGTGTGTGTGTTTTAAATGTTATCTTAAGAGTTTTTCCATTGTGTTAATTGTAGTTTTAGTATACCATTATAATACCATTCCTATTATTATTATTATTTTTTACTTTTTTTTATAATTTAAAGAAGAATATATTATAGTTGACATTTGAGGCTTAATATTATTGAAAAGCACTAAAAGTTTTTTTTTAAAGCTTTTTTTTATTTCCTTAAAAAAAAGCATGCAGTTGAATTAAACAATGGTATAAACATCATTCAATGTAAATTGTGATAATCGTAATTAATAACCACAATTACAATTTCAAGGGAATAATGGACTATTATGAATTTTGTCATAATCGTGCAGCTGTAATTGGAAGCATGCATATTAGCCACTGTTCTATATGACTGGATTGCTTATAGAATTCTAAACCATCATTATACGGTGAAGCCACCAGAAGTGTTCATTGCTGTTCTACACGTTTTAAAGTGACATTCCAAACAGAGCTGATATTATTGCATGAACAGTATTAGCACTGGTTTTTATTTTAAAAATTTTGCAGTAAATGAGACCATAATAATTTAAGCCATAATGAACTAAATTCTGTTGCATTTTGCCTGAAATATTCATTAGAAGATTCAAACCACAGAGTGGAATGAACAATACAGAGCATAGACCAGTGATGTGAAAGTGTGTGTTTATGTGTGTGCGTGTTTTTTCTTTGATCCAGCTTTGAACCAAATTCTTGGGTTGCTTTCATGTGTTGTGTGTTTGTCTACTGTAATGAGGAGGTCTTTCCATTTCAAATTATTTCAAAGAGCCCATACTCCAAAATAAATTATGGCTAAGTCTGCCTGAATCACAGGGTTACCCTTACGTGCACTTCACGTCAGTAAAAACAGCGTTAGTACATGTTCTACTGCTCTCAAACTTCTTACCCTCACTCCATTCCCCCTTTTTTATTCCATTAGAGGAACATTATATAATTGCTTCTCTGAAATAAGGACAGAAATAGAAAGAAAAACAGAATGAGAAAGAGAGAGGTTACGACAGATAAGACCTTACCTTTGACATTTTAGCTCACTGCTGCACATTTTCCGGACAGAGGCCTTGGACTCTATCACAGCTCATTGTTTTATATGTGTACTGCTGTAGGCACATTTCTGTAACTGCTCTATTTTTTCTCTCTCTTTTCCTCCATGTCTTTCTCATACCTGTGCCCAGTAGCATTTGTCATCCATTCTTTCTTCCTTTATTACTCTGTTTCTTCTCTTAAGCGTGAACATTTGTAGTTTAGTGGTCGGTATATCATTGAAATATGTCACTTTCTACAAATTAAAAATGGTGAAGCTCTTTTGTGTGTATGTTTCGATCATGGCAAATGTGAACTGTGATCAAGCATGGAACATTATACTCTTTCATACTGCCCGAAAGTGCATTTAGTTTACATCGGAATCAAGGGTTGCATGGCATGGTGCTGAAAAAGTAAAACAGTCTTCTTATTATTATTTATCAGATTTATATAACTATCTTGGGTGACAATATGCTCCTACTGCGAAAAATGACAAAAGTTTCAAAAATAATTCTACATGATTTCCATCTTTTATTCACCTCTGGTTGAGCTAGGTGAAGCAATTGGAACCATATGCCCCCCCCCCCATCCTCTTGCTCATTAGAAAACGGAAACTTGAAAAGCAGTTGAGTGGCATCCTGACAGATGAATTCCCAGTAATCCGCTTCCATTAAAATCAGCATGAATATTTCATAAGAATTAAATCAATGTTCCTTAAGCATTGTCTAACTGCTAGCTGCGCTACCTTGAGCCTTACTTGTAACTTGACATTATAGGCTGCTTTCTTCAATCAAACCAAAGATACAATCCCTCATATATTAAGAGTTTTTATGCATGCAGTCTTTACACATGTTCTTGGCAGCTGGTGAAACTTGAAATCTAATGAGGGAGAAAGAAATGCCAGCTTTCTTTTAGTAAAAATGAAAAAAAAAAAAAAAAAAAGTATAAGCAAGAAATAATCAATCAGCCAGTCATTATTGCAAACTAAATCCCAAAGCAGGGGGGTCTTAAATCATCCTGAAGTTGTTTCGCAATAATAACTGGCTGAAGATGGTCCAGCTTGTTCCATGACTACATTCCCAAAAAGCTATAAAATATGTATGCGGTACTACAGAGATACAAAAACAAGTATTCCATAATTATTATTATTATTAAAATCTGCTGTTTCCAAACCAGGGTTATTATAGTGATGTCATGACAACTCTCTGAAGGATATAGCATGGTAATGGATATGACAATGTCAATGTATTTGGTCTTGTCGGAATAGATTTAGTATGTTGCTGAATTGCTGTTGCTGTAAATTATTGCTGCTGCAAAGCAAGTACATAAACTTGCTACTGCCAATGCATACGCTGATATGGTGCTGTGAGTATTTAAGATGTACCGCTGCTGAACAAATAGCAAATACAATAACCCATAGCAGATCTATACAGGTAGAGCTGGGGAAGGTGTAGGCTGGAAAATTCTCTAGTTAATGCTAACCAGCCATTTAAATGTAAAGCAGCTAGCTAATTGGCTGTTTATGCAACATCAACCAATCAGCTTATGCCAGCTAGTTTGACACTGTGAATATCATCAGTTTGGGCTCACATTCTGTCTTTGGCTGCTTACAGAGCCTGGGGCGGTCACAGAGACAGGTGGGATATCTCAAGACACCTATATCAGTGATATGTGTCAGGCGATAGATACATTATGTTCGGTGTTTATAAGAATCACTTGTGGGAGCTTTAAAGTCATACATGTGGAAGTGCTATGGCCTATAGGAGGTGACTGTTAATGTTTTGTAGTGGGAAGATGCTGGTGCTAATGTTGCTGATGATAATTAGGCCTGTACATATTAACAAGGCCAGTTAATGACACAATTGCCTTTTGTTTTACTATTTTCTGCTATTGCCTGCAAATATGTGTAGTTTCAGTGGGTCTGAACACGGGCAAATGTGTGTGTGTGGGCGAGAGTCCTGAACTCTATAAGCATGTTGATTAAAGTTTAAGTCCCTGATATCAACCCTGCCTTCGTGAATAAATCAATCCATATCCCCCAACCAACTCTTTCTCTCGCCTTCCATATCTCCAGGCTGATCTCAGTCAAAGCAGCAGGAATACAAACTAAAACACTGACTAAGAGAAAGAAATGGATAAAATGCATGTGGGTTTCTTTTTACCATTCTAAATCAGTTATTTATTTGTCATAGCGAAATTAATTTGTTGACGGCGAAAGATGGATGGCTTGCTTTCGTTTAGTGGACAGTGATGTATTTATGCAAAACACAATTGAGAAGAGAGAATAGTGAGAGCATAAAAACAAAAGCTTTGCCAAGAACACAATTAAAATGCATAAATTAAAGCCACAGCCAGCAAAAGGCAAGCGAATGGAAAGGCTGCTTTTATTTTTCCCAGTCTGAACAAGAAATCCTTTCAGGGTTCTATTGTCTGCTGTAAGGTGTAGTAAAATGACCAATGACTAAGATTAATACGGTCTCCCTGAAGCACTGATGTCAGTAATTACTGTGTGCTCTTGTCACATTTTATGTTATTCTCTTTCTTATATGTAGTATATTCTTTTCAAAGTGTAGAAAAATCATGCATTTATGTGCACACAATACTAAGTAGCTTTTGTGAGTGCCACTAAAAGTATTTTATTAAAGCTCCAGGAAAAAGTGCTGGCTAGATTTCCCACATACAAACTTATGTTGAGAACCGGCGTAATCGAAATGCAATGTGAAGAAGTCTTAGTGTTTCAGGGTCGGATTAGACCTGTCTTGAGCAAAGTGATCAAAGAATACTTCCTCTCTCCTAATAAAAGTTTTGACAAAGTAAATGGAAGTGGCACTGGCAATTGTGGCTTTCCAATTGATGCCTGTTTTGATGTTTTAAAAGTTGTTTTCTTCATTTGGTTGATATTAATAGTGCTGTAATAGTAGATTGACGACATGTATGATAAAATATGGATACATGTCTTTTTGTGTGAATGCACATTCCATTCCTGATTGTCTGTTGGGATTTCCAGTGACTCTTTCTAAGCATTGCATCTGCACACCAGTATCTGGCGACATGTCTATTGCTGTGTCTAATTTAGAAGGCTGCACCCTCCGTAGGCCACATTTGTCAGCCGCATACATAATTGAGACTGTCTCAATTCAGAAAACTTACCATTACATTCCAAAGAAGGCAAGAAATTACAGTAATTAGGCTTCAAAAGGAATAATGGTTACTTTTCTGAAAGTAGATGTGCGGAATGCACAGTATATGGCTGAGAAATGCAACCTACATAGGGTGTAAACCTTATATGAAGTTTCTGAATCATTCATTTAATTGATTCGTTTAATAAAAAAAATGTTCAGCAACAAATTGAATCACTTAATCAGATAACCAAATGATTTATTCTGTACCGCTGATTCATTCATTCATGAATGAAAAATGTGATAGTTGTTATGACTCAATTTGCTTATCCATTCAAAACAATTAATTTATGAATGAAACACCACCGAACATGTGAGACCGCTCTGAGATGTGCAGTGGTTCTGTTGTGGATTTGTTTGAAACTATTTCCTTTGATAGAACAAGATACATGTAATACGTAATGTGTAATATGTAATGTTTTCTTTATAAAGACAGTTTTCCTGCTGTACAACAACATAATCAGAGAACAGCAACTGTTTATGTGTGTACATCGGTGTCTGACAATGATGCAACAGGTGTTCAAGAGGATTCCTCTTCACATCAAAGCGCCTGAGGTCTTGTTTGTTTGCTTTGCCATCAATTTTAATGAAGGAAGACACTTATTAAAGACTCAGGTTAGGGTCTAAACATGAACACTTGATATGTAATAGAGAGATTACAGTTACCACGCACTACACGGGAAAGAATAGATTTACGTTGTTAAGTATAAGTACACCTAATATTTACTAGATAAAATAATAATGTACACTATACAGTTTTTATTGTACACTTTAATGAACTCTAAATTGTAATGAGTGTTTCTGTTTAATCTGGGACCGATCCTCGTTATTAACTAATTGCTTATTAGCATGCCTATTGTTAATTTATTGGCTGTTTATTAGTACTTATAAAACTGCATGATCATATTCTACATCCCTAATCCTACCCACTTAACAACTACCTTACTAACTATTAATAAGCAGCAAATTAGGAGTTTGTTGAGGAAAAACTCGTAAAAACTTGTAACTCAACATATTAAATATATACAGTATATGTATAGCTAAACTAAATTTGGCTTGAAGTGCCTTATATGGCAGCATAATAAAGTTCCTTTCCATCTAAAATAGGCTTTTGCATCAGGAGCATGGCTGTGATGCCTTAAAATACAGCCTCTGTATAGCTCAGTAGGTTTTGGAACGGAGCCATTGAGACAGTTATAAATATTAAAGATGACAAGCAACCCAAAACAAGAGCTAATGCCAATTTTTCTCCCTCAAACATAGCAAACACTAACAGCACTGATTTTGTCTGAATCATCAATAACGAAAAAAAGACCTTGTATGTCTTGAGAAATCAATCTTAGCCATTTAGAAGCAATTCCACTGTCTTTTAGCAAAACAACATTTGCAAAAACTTCTCCAGTTTACTCACATTGCTAGACAAATGATAGTACACTGACAATTTTGGTAATAGAGTTTTTCCCCCCAAAGGAAATGACTTATTGATCAATTTAGCATGCTAATCGCTAACACCCTCATAAACTCAACCTGCATTGCGCTCAGGTAAATGAGCTGTGCGCTATGATCATCCATCTCTCTCCATTGCTTCACAGAAAAAGTTCTAGGCATTCTGAGCATTCAGCTGGTTACAGTATGGATCTCTGTCATCTCGGTTACACATATTCATTATTGTTGATGGACGTTGTAAGTCAGTGGTTACTTTTTGTGTAATTTTTTATAACTATAGATTGGTGATTAGAATTAGTAGAATTAGTATTCATATGACAATGACATACTACTTGATTCACATACTTTTTATCGCCTACTAAGTAGTATGGAAATAGGCATATTTGGACACAAAGATTGATTATATAATGGCTTTTCGTGCTTTTGTTGTGTTGTGCCAGTCATGTCTGGTGTAGACAGGGTGTTGTTTTATCTACCTTTCATTTACTTTTCTGTTCTTCTGTTCCATGAAGATTTGTGTGTGTGTGTGTGTGTGTCCTTAGATGACAATTTTGTTATTTATTTATTTTCAAAGTATTTCAAGAGGCTTTTCTATTGTGGCTGAAATGGTGTAATTAGCTTTTTCCAGCTCTGGCAAGCCACCAGTGCTTATAGGTTGGCTGAAGGAGCTTTCAAGTTGTTTACTTGCGGAGTTGAATCACTGTAATAGGTCAAAGGAAGACACTGGCTATAGCTAGACTTGCCATAAGTGACACTGTTGTAGGGGTAAAATACACAGAATACGCTGTTGTGCAAAATAAAAGGTGGGTGCAATCTAACAAAACACAACTGGGATCTTTTCTTCAGTTGTCCACAATTACCACAACAAATCAAATATTGTAACAGAGAGATGTTACACTCTAAAGTAAACCATTGAAATGCTAGTCCCACCCCCCAGACTTTTCTGATTTGTTGAGTAAAGGGATAGTTCTCCCAAAAAATTACTAAGCTGTAGATGAGATTGTCCTTCATTGGAACAGATTTGGAGAAATTTAGCATTGCATCACTTGCTCACCATTGGATCATCTTGGATCATAATCCACAAGTAACTGACATGACTGCAGTCCATCAATAGCTGTCTTGTAAAGAAAAAAAATACTTTATTAAGGCATTTTAACTTCAGTCAGGCATAGAGATGGCAAAAATCATTACAAATATTAAAACAATTCACTTACATTGAGAAGCCATATATTGAGGCCAAAATATCATAAGTAACATACAGTATGTAACACCCTTACTGCACAGCAATTTTGGAGGCAAAATGTTAATGCTGAAATACTGAATTTCTTCAAAAACGTGAAAAATCTAGTTTGAAACCAAAAATTAATGCACAACTAATCTGAAAAATGATGAGACTATGCAACGAATATTTATATAGACCAACCCTAAAATAGCAGCAAATGCTAGAATGTATTGTGTGTATGCCTATAGGAAAGCATACATGTCTACATCAAACAAGCTTGCTGCAGAGAGGGAAAGGTCAGCTAGGATTATGCTGTGAGCCATAACCTGTCGATATGAGATCCAAGAGATTTGTTTCTCCCTCTCGCTTGCATTTCCCTGTTTGTGCCGGTTGTATTGCATAAGTAAATAAGTGAAGTGCAGGCTTTTAGAACCTCGCACACAAACTCATTTTCAAAGTGGTATTGCATCCTGCCAGAATGCAGGGACTTTAAATGACTGACTATAAATTAGTAGATTATTGATGCTTTTATTGTGGCCTGGAAACCAGAGTCAGATTTACTCTACTGGTGTGTCTTTGTTCTGATGGCAGACATGAGGTGTTTCATATGCAGAGGGAGCTGCTGAAGGAGAGGACAAGATGTCGAGCTCTAGAGGATGAGCTTGGCAATCCCTTGAATGTCCACCGCTGGAGAAAGCTAGAGGTATGGGCTTGCATAAGCGTTTTATGGAAACAGTTATAGAAATAATACAGTCTTCCAGAAAGATTGATTTCGCTTCTCTTTTTTTTGGAGGCGAGTGATCCAAGCAGCTTTGAACTGATTCAGAAGATTCATTCTCTTCAACGGAGGCTGATAGCTAAGACTCAGGAGGTTGTGGAGAAAGAGCTTATGCTACAGGTGAGAAGATTATGTAATTGGTGCAAGTCATTAAACAGTCCTAGTGCCACTTCTTCCTTGCCAAACATTGCCCACCACAGATTCATATCATTAGTCTGCATATAGAGTTAGAGAAATTAAAATTATATACACTAACATTTGGAGTCAAGAGACCAGTTTATTTATATATGCATTTATGTATTATGTTTTTCAAAAGTGACATTAAAGATATATAATATATAATGCTGCAAATAAATGCAATTTTTTTGTCATTCATAAAAGAATCCTTAAAAATAAAGGAATGCTAAAAAAAATAAAAATGGAATAATAATAATAATCATCATAATAATCATAGTTTCACAAATATTTTTAACCAACACAACCATTTTTACCTTTGACAAAAAAGCTGCTTTGCCATCACAAGTATAAATTAAAATATAACATTTAATATATTAAAATAATGATAATATTTCACAACATTACTGTTTTTACTTGTTCTGGAATTTTTAAATCTTAGCGATAACTATATTACTATATAATAGTTAAATTCTTTAAAAATAGATTAGTTATATTTAAAAAAAGTTATCAAATTGATATTGATTTTCTATGTTCTACATTTGCAAATGCTGCTTTAAGGCAATTTAAAGTTATCTAAAAGTAATACAGATTGTGCTACTTTAAGATTGTGATATTTGGTTATTAGGTTACTGAATAACTGTTTTCTGTGCCTGTAGCACTTTTGGACAAAGTGCCACAGATTTCCACATAATCATTAAACCGTTGTACTCTTCCTCTGTGCCTTGCTTGTTCCAATATTACATATTTGGACTAATTTGATTATGCTTCCAGCTCCTAATAACAGTAAGTACTCTCTACTTTTACCATATTAAAATCCATCCCACAGAATTCTGTCTGGATGGACAATTAGTGATTTTTTCTGGAGTCCATTTTTAATGTACTGTATCCTAAAAGAGAGACCAATTTTCATATCCTCCCTGCCATTCAGCTCAATAATATACAACAAGCAGAGTCTATCATTTATACATTTAGCCATACATTACTTGCACTATAGTCTGGAACTAGTCATTTTTCCCTCTTTGTCCTTGTGTATGGTCTAGTATTCAGAGAGCCCTCCATTATCTGTAATGAAGTGATCCGTGCTGTTCATTGCTCAGACTAGAAACAAATGTGACTTCTCAGATGAGCAGGTGCTCGAGTAGAGCTTCTTGAGGGACCAAAGTTTGTTTAGATAAATGCACTTTGAATCTCTGATTAGGTTATGAATGGAGAGATGGAGAGAGGTGCTGTTGGAGTGACTAGGATATATGTTATATTAAGTTATATGCTTTCTTGGTTATGTGTTTGAGATTTTTAATTGGGTTTGTTTGTTTGAAGACTATAATGGGGGCTCCAAAGCAGCTAATCAGAAACGTTACAGAGCTGGGAGAGGAAAAAAACAAATATAACGAAAAAGTTCTCGGTTTGTCTGAAAGAGACAGACAAAATGTTCTAGGAGAAACTGTCCACTTTACTTCCACCATTACGAAAGGGGTAGACATGGGCTGCAGTGTTCGGTTTGATGGTGTTAAGAGTTTTTTCTCACTTTGGATCTTGAGCTCAGATGCAGTGGAAATGATAAAATGGGCTTTCAAAATGCCATTAACATCAGACAGACAGACAGCCAGTTTAAAAAGGTTCCTTTCACTGCCTGTATCAAATGAAGCTTAACAGACTGGATCGCAATCTTAGGACATGAGCAGCCGTTTTCAGGGATCAGATCATATCAAAATGTGTTTGATTTTTTTCAGGTCATCACTAGATTCACCTTTTCTTCCTAAACTCAATTCAGAACACACTATTGATATTTATACAAGCTGTGGTGGAGAGTATAAAGCCTCTTTCACACTGCACGTTGGTCCCGGAAAATTTGCCGGGTCGCCTTCTGTGTGAACGCAAATATGTCATGGGATTGATTCCGTGATTGATCCCGAGTTGGGGACCAAGTAACATTGCCGGTTGAGTCCAGGAACAAGCTCTGTGGGAACAATAGCCAGAACCAATGCCGTAAAGGGTGTGTCATAGGGATGATGCACGTTGTTGTGCGACTCTTTTACCAGGTGTTTTGAAGGCAGATCAACGTTCGCAACGGAAAAAAATCTGTGCAAACTGTAATGAAGCAGAGATCAGTTAGCTCCTCACTATCTGCGCTGAAGCTAAGATCGTTCGACAGCTTAAGTGAAAGTTAACGTGCCTAGCATTTTCGATTCGTACATTACACGTCACATCTTGATGTCATGTGTCATTATGGGACCTTTGTGTGTGAATGCACGCTCATATTCCAGATATTCACTGGCAATGTGAAAGGGGCTAAGTCTAACAACCCGGGTACAATTGCAGGGAAACATTACCCATGTATTTTCTGGAATCGCAGTGTGAAACGGGCTTAAGAGTGTCCCACATTAATTCTGTTTGATGAAGCTATGAACTTGGAACAATCAGCATTGTGCGATTTCTCTCAAATTCAGTTCCAGTCTGAAAATCAATTAATATGCCAATGGACTGCTGATGAAATGAACCCACCTTCGAAGGAACATTGGGATGCAGTGCTAATTAGGTTAAAGCTGACTGCCTTGCAACACCCATTTAACTCATTGTGCGATTATGAAGTCGCTCAGCTTAGCTCGGTGTATCGGCTCAAACGCTGTTGAGTCTTGAGCTGCCTTTGATGCCTTTTAAAACAACCCCACCACAGTTGTTAGACAGCAGGGGATTGTTGTATTGTTTTGTAGCTGTTTGCACTGAAAATTGTGAGTGTAATATAGCACAGTTTAGGACACAATAGCAAAAAACCATTGCAGTCAAGACAATGCTGCACTTCTGTAGATGGAGGGGTGATCCAGAAATGAAGCAAGACAGGTTCCATTTTGAATATAATACCCTTTATAGATCTTGAAGAATTCACAATGCAGCACTTTATGGCAAAACAATGAGCAGGTGCTGATTTTCACACATATGCAGACTCTAATTCTTGCATTATTTGCATTGAGGCAGTGCGATAATGAAAGAGGCACAGAACATGTCATGTCAGTTAATATTCGTGCAGGCAAATCTGGACAGGCGATTAGTGGTTAACTATTTATTCATGAATGGTGGCCGTAAGATATGGCCCAGTGACTCACCGAATTACAAACTGAGGTATGACAGGAAAGTCTGTTTTACCTGCAACAAACAGCAGGGTTTATTATGCCCTACAGTTAATGTAATATAACGCTGTAACACAGATAGGTCGTAAGGTCTGTGATAGGTTTCCATCAGGTTCCGTAGAGTTAGATTGAGTTTTCTGAGCTAAAGTTTTCATTTGGGTAAAAGAGAAAGGAAGGTGATATTGTATCGCAGGAGATCCATCACTCAGAGAGAGCTTGTGACTTCTTATTTCAAAAGCTCATGCATGAACACTTCCTGTCTTTCAAACACTATATACTTCAATCCTAACTCTCTCGCTGCTTACACACACAGACCTGTTTAGTACACACTATAATGAGTTATGTTAAGCACCATAGACATGAAAAAAAAAAAACATGTTAAAATCAAATTTAAAAATTAGCATTGAGCTAAACTGATTTCTAAGCTAGTTTCACAGTTTAAAGGTCCCGTTCTTTGTGATCACATGTTTCAAACTTTAGTTAGTGTATAATGTTGTTGTTAGAGTATAAATAATATCTGTAAAATTCTAATGCTGAAATTTCAATGCCAAGTGAGATATTTTATTTAACAGAATTTGCATACATCGAACGCCCAGTTTGGACTTCATCCCTCTGCTTCCTTCTTTAATGACATCACTAAAACAGTTTTTTGACTAACCTCCGCCCACAGGCATACACAAAAAGGGGCGTGGTCTTGTTGCACTTCGACGGAGAAGAGGAAGAGTTGCGTTTGTGTTTGTCGCCATGTCGTCGAAATCCGTCGTCGAAATCCATGTCGTCGGAGTCCAATCATCTTTGTTTGGGCTTCCCAGGGACGCTGTACTTGGAGATTTATGGTTACAATTTATGTTTAACTCAGTTCCCGAAAATTATAATCCACATGTAAAACTATGTGCAGCACATTTTGCTGAGGACAGTTTCCACAATCTCGATCAGTTTAATGCCGGATTCACACAAAGATTATTCTTGAAAGATGGAGCAGTTCCCTCTTTGTCTGGAGAAGGCTTTGTTTATGGACCAAAACCGGTAAGTGTATTTTATTATTTAAGTTGGTGCGTTTAACAGTTTCTGTAACTTACTACACAAAGGGCAACGCTGTTTAGCTTTGTTAACTATATGTTAAGGCTGTGCAAAAATCGAATGTGATTTTCATGTGCATCTCCTGTGATTATAAGTTCTACCAGAAAGACTCGGGAGATAGAGGAATGTACGAAGCATACATTTATTGACAGCTCAGCGAGCACAATTATAAATTTCTTTGGCGGAAGGCCCCGTCCATGGTTCGTAATCCGAGGGTAGCGAATCTGCATTTCCTGCCTGAAGACGAAGGCAGGGGCGCAGCAGACCCCCCCTGGAAGGTAAGGACAGGACCATCCTGGTGGTGGTGGGGAGGGTGGAGGTTGTTGTCGCGTTGGCATCTGCGAACTCAAACATGTGTAAGTACGATCTTTTATACAGGAGTATAAAGACGTGATTGGATAATGATGAAGGTAATTAGTGACGAAGTGATTGAGTCTTCCTGGCAGAACTTAGGCTAAAGCTTCCATTTCTACCAGAAAGACTCGGGAGATAGAGGAATGTACGAAGCATACATTTATTGACAGCTCAGCGAGCACAATTATAAATTTCTTTGGCGGAAGGCCCCGTCCATGGTTCGTAATCCGAGGGTAGCGAATCTGCATTTCCTGCCTGAAGACGAAGGCAGGGGCGCAGCAGACCCCCAAAATTAGGTGGATTATGAGACCTCCAGACGGGGCCAGCCTTCCCCCCAAAAAAAAGTAGATGAAGTATACCCACCAGTTGTGAATCCTAAGGTTCCTGGAAGAAATAGAAAGAGAGTTAGCATGACCAGTATAATGACGTTAGATTAAACTTCTTAGTTTTACAGAAATAGGCCAGACACAGACAGCAACGATAGGCAGGACACAGACAGCCACGATAGGCAGACACAGACAGGCCTCGATAGACCAACAGAAACAGCCATGATAGGCAGACACAGACAGGCCTCGATAGACCAACAGAAACAGCCATGATAGGCAGACACAGACAGGCCTCGATAGACCAACAGAAATAGCCACGATAGGCAGACACAGACAGGCCTCGATAGACCAACAGAAATGCCACGATAGGCAGACACAGACAGGCCTCGATAGACCAACAGAAATAGCCACGATAGGCAGACACAGACAGGCCTCGATAGACCAACAGAAATAGCCACGATAGGCAGACATAGACAGGCCTCGATAGACCAACAGAAATAGCCACGATAGGCAGACACGGACAGGCCTCGATAGGCCGAACATAAATAGCCACGATAGGCCAGACGCAGACAGCCACGATAGGCAAACGCGGACAGGCCCCAATTGGCCGAACATAAATAGCCCGATAGGCCAGACGCAGACAGCCACGATAGGCAGACACAGACAGGCCCCAATAGACCGTACATAAATAGCCACGATAGGCCAGACGCAGACAGCCACGATAGGCAGACACAGACAGGCCCCGATAGACCAACATAAATAGCCACGATAGGCCTCACGCAGACAGCCACGATAGGCAGACACAGACAGGCCTCAATAGACCAACAGAAATAGCCACGATAGGCCAGACGCAGACAGCCACGATAGGCAGACGCAGACAGGCCTCGATAGACCATACAGAATAGCCATGATAGGCAGAACACAGACAGCCTCGATAGACCGTACAGAAAAATAGCCATGATAGCCAGACACAGACAGGCCTCGATAGACCATACATAAATAGCCACGATAGGCCAGACACAGACAGCCACAGTAGGCAGACGCAGACAGGCCTTGATAGACCGTACAGAAATAGCCATGATGGCCAGACACAGATAGGCCTTGATAGACCATACAGAAAAATAGCCATGATAGCCAGACACGGACAGGCCTCGATAGACCAACGGAAATAGCCACAATAGGCCAGACGCAGACAGCCACGATAGGCGGACACGGACAGGCCTCGATAGACCGTACAGAAATAGCCATGATAGCCAACACAGACAGCCTCGATAGACCGTACATAAATAGCCACAATAGGCCAGACGCAGACAGCCACGATAGGCAGACGCAAGACAGGCCTCGATAGACCATGATTAGCCACGATAGGCAGACGCAGACAGACCTCGATAGGCCGTACATAAATAGCCACGATAGGCCAGACGCAGACAGCCACAATGGCAGACGCAGACAGGCCTCAATAGCCGTACAGAAATAGCCACAGTAGGCAGACACAGGACAGGCCTCAATAGACCGTACAGAAAAATAGCCATGATGGCCGGACACGGACAAGCCTTGATAGGCCGTACAGAAATAGCCACGATAGGCCAGACACAGACAGCCACGATAGGCAGACACGGACAGGCCTCGATAGGCCGTACAGAAATAGCCATTATAGCCAGACACAGATAGGCCTCGATAGACCGTACAGAAATAGCCAGGATAGGCCAGACACAGATAGGCCTCGATAGACCGTACAGAAATAGCCAGGATAGGCCAGACACAGATAGCCACAATAGGCAGACATGGGACAGGCCTTGATAGACCATACAGAAAATAGCCATGATAGCCGGACACGGACAGGTCTCGATAGACCGTACAGAAATAGCCACGATAGGCAGACACAGACAGCCACAATAGGCAAACATGGGACAGGCCTTGATAGACCATACAGAAAAATAGCCATGATAGCCGGACACGGACAGGTCTCGATAGACCGTACAGAAATAGCCACGATAGGCCAGACACAGATAGCCACAATAGGCAGACATGGGACAGGCCTTGATAGACCATACAGAAAATAGCCATGATAGCCGGACACGGACAGGTCTCGATAGACCGTACAGAAATAGCCACGATAGGCAGACACAGACAGCCACAATAGGCAAACATGGGACAGGCCTTGATAGACCATACGGAAAAATAGCCATGATAGCCGGACACGGACAGGTCTCGATAGACCGTACAGAAATAGTCACGATAGGCAGACACAGACAGGCCTTGAAAGACCATACAGATATAGTAACACCACCACCAGTAATTGCATGAATTTACCTGATTAGTTACAGGAGAGCTTGCTGAGCTTCAATAATGGTTTTGAATCAGGTCTGATGTATGATTCAAATGCTTAGGAAGACCATCTGCCCATGATCTTAACAGCTGATGTAGAGATCCTTCATTCAGCTGCTGAAGTAGCTGCCCCAATTCTGAATGAATGGCCAGTAGATAGACTGCAGCTTTGAGAACAGTGGTTAAGCGAGTTCTAAACAGCCTTGGAAAGGGGGCTCCGTTAGGAAAAATAGAGCTGGTGCGTTTTAGAAATTCTAGGTCGGATTTTTAAGAAATTTCACCATGCAGAGAAGGGACAGGATTATTGATTTTAGAATTGTTAAGGTGACTCCAGAACCTTGCACATTGGTTTTTGAGTGCTTGAGGAGAGTGTGAAGAATTTTTGGTCCGAATCATAGATCTGAAGGAATTGCCGCGAGCAGGATCAAATTGATTGGTTGAAGTGAATTCCCCTGGAAGCATAACCTGTAGAAAGCAGATAAACACTGCCTCCAGAAGAATATTGAGGTACTTTGAAGGAAGGCCGTAGCAGATGGAAGTAATTCATTTTGCAATATGGGCAGGGTAATAGGCAGACATTTGTCTTTAATTTGTTGGAAGATTTAGCGAACCCCTCAAGTAGTAATAGAACTGAATAGCCAAAAGGCTTGAAAATTTGATTATAAAATTTAGCGTGGATTAGATGCTGGCAAAGAGTCTGCTAATAGAGAAATTAAGATTGCGGGTTTTTTTTTTTTTTTTTTATATTTATTAAACAAGAAAGGAGCAACGGTTGAAATTAGAATAGGAACGCAAAATTGGAAGGAAAAACATTAGAAGCGGACCATGCAAACGTGTAGGCTTGATTGTAGAGGGAGCAACGCCTTAGAAATGTGATTTCCAGCTGACGTAAGCACTTCGTTTAGTAGGCTATTATGTCTGCTAACGGAGGCAGACTGAAGAATCCGGGTTGGCTGAGGGTACAGCTGTCTGAAAGTTTAAAAGTGTAAAGTGAAAGCCGCAATAGCCGAGTAAGAGTGATGAACCAACACCAGTAGATGCGCGAATATAAACAAGCCTTGATTGTAGCTTAACCCCTTAACTGTCACGCCCCAATTTTTTTTTTTTTTTTTTTTTTTTTTTTTTTTTAAATATTAAGTTGAGGTATCGGAGGTTAAGTTTAAAATATGCATAAATCAAAAGGGACTTAAGCTTACTAGCACACATTGCTAATCTTGATGTAAACAATTAAACATTGTTTGTCTTAGCAATCTTATCAAATTCTGAACACTTCCACCCTGTAACGAATAATTTTTCTGATGACGTCAGTTTGACAGCATGAGCAGAACCTACTTAACGCGCCCCTCCAGACGTTAGTTAGTTATGAGTGATGGCGGTCACACTGCACTTTTCTCTCCATTGACTTCCATTCATACGCATGCGAATGCGTCTGACCGGAAACGCAAGCTTATGCGAAAAATTTTGCATTTCGCTGCGTTCCAAAGTTCAAGTTTGGTGAACTCTGACCAGGGAATTTGCATAACGTGAGGATGTGGACCAGTAGAAGAGCGATACATTGTTGCATGACCTCTCTGTACAAAAATTCAAAAAGGAAGCGCTATATACTTTAGCTGTTGCGCAGCGTCCTATTTTATATTACATTAACAGATTTATAAAAGAAAGAAGCTGCATGGTTTGTGGTGTCGACGGGAACAGGTGATACATTGGAATGACAACGTTTTATAATGTTTTTTTTTTTTTTTTTTTTTTTTTTTTTTTCTCTCTCTCTCTCTCTCTCTCTCTCTCTCTCTCTTCTCCCATTCCTCCCCTTAGGGTGTATATTTATAGAGAGATACAGAGTAAAGTTACAATATAAAACGCTTTCGACGCCGTTGCAAAAGACACAGTGCTAGAATCATAATAATCCATCTTGTGAATTAAGGGGAGACTGTTTATCTTGCTCCCGCCCATATTCGCAGTGGCGTTCGAAATAATTTCGCATGTTTAAAGTCTAGTGTGACCGCGCCTTGACGGAGACCAGGAGTGCAAACAAACCATGCCTGCTAATTAATGTTCGGTTTAAACTGGAGATATGCCACTACTCTGAAATAAGTTCAGCAGCAACTCGTGTCACGTGGAGTAATATATGCCTGCTGACTGAGCATTGAGCCGAATCTTACCTACGACTCAAAAGAAGGGTCCATACGCATCAGCTTGGTAGATCCAGTGTTCATAATTCACTAGCCCAAGAGTAAGCCATGTAAAGATGAGGTGAGAGCAGCGGTTCCCTGCATCTGCAACCATAGAATCCCATTAGAGTATGAACTTTTCAGGAATAACGCAAATGAAAGACTGAATAAACAAATATTAAAGCATAGGATTAAAACAGCGAATCTCAAGTGTGCTAGACAGAGCTTTTTTTTTTTTTTTTTTTTTTTATATAAGAAATGCGAAAAAGCTTTATCAGTATAAAGATTGTAGCGTTTATGATGAGCCTTAAAGTGCCTCATTACGAAGAAGTTTTTCAGAAAACTGCATGCACTATGATCAACATCTTAATTATGCTGTGCAAGTCTGCTAGATAAACAAGCACGAAACGCCCAGTGCTTTATTTGAACGTGTAAGTAAAAATCCTTGCAGAGAATAAATTAATGCCCAGGCGCCGCAAGTGCATAGAACGAAATGATACTTATAATGCTGTAGACTTGTGAAGTGATGGAGGCGAGATGCCGAAGAGACCGGCAGCCTTAATTCTGTCTGCTGGTCCGGAGAGACTTCATTCGTGCAGGTTCACGTGAGCGTACAGATGAATATTTGTTGATTGAGACCAAAGTCTTTTCAGGTGTTGAGACCCGAGCAGCACTGACGCGACATCTCGGAAAGCACCAGCGTTGCCAAGACCGTTTTTTTTTTTTTTTTTTTTTTTGTGGGATGCCTTTTCTGTCCTGGGTTTGAGGTGACCCCAATAGTGTTATATATAGCCCCTAGAATGTGAATTCTACCGATAAATCCCTTTTGAACGCGATTGGGCTTTTTTTTTTTTTTTTTTTTTTTTATTATTTAGTAACTGGCGGTTTTGAGAACCTGGCAACCCTGGCCTGGAAGCACACGGAACTCCGCCAATGTTCACATCCTCTGCCGAGAAAAGCTTGTAAATCATCCAACTCAACGACTGCAGATGATCGCCGCCACGCGGAGCTAAGCCGACGATCCCGTGTGCATCTTAGAGGAACGTCAAACTCTAGATAGTTTGCGGGGCACGAACTTAATTACAGCAAGTAGATGAATAAACACAACAGCTTGAGCAAGTACAATCGCGTCGGAATCTGCGGTTGTTGTCGCGTTGGCATCTGCGAACTCAAACATGTGTAAGTACGATCTTTTATACAGGAGTATAAAGACGTGATTGGATAATGATGAAGGTAATTAGTGACGAAGTGATTGAGTCTTCCTGGCAGAACTTAGGCTAAAGCTTCCATTTCATCTTCAGCACGTGCGTTCAGGATTGCCAGGTTTTCAAAAAAAATGTTGCCCCCTTGCTTCTCAAAACTACTCCAAAACTAGCCCAATTGCATTTCCAGGAGGGCAACGTGGCTAAGCTGGTGTCAAATCACTACACAGAAAACCGCTGGTACAATCAGAACTCGTTACGTATTTCTGAAGGAGGGACTTTATAGAACCAGGAAGACATCAGCCCGTTTTTATGACAGTGCAAACAGTGGTATACAGATAAGTGAATTGTGTGAAAAGAAGTTTTTTTTACATGCGAAAAATGAACACGTTTTATTGCACACTGTAAACACAATCAAAACTTCAAAAAAACATGAAAAATGTGACCTTTAAGATATCCCTTGCAATTTTTGTTGTTGTTGACCTTATGAGATCCACTGATTGAGACTAACTGCTTGAAGTCACAAAAGCTTTTCTCCACTCATTTATGACACAACTTGTGCCATGACAGCAGGAGCAGCAAAATAAAGTCATTGTGACTGTCAAAATCGTAGCTGTCAAGGGAGGATGTCTCCATCGTAAGACAGGTCAGAAGCCGGTAGACGTGCAATTGTCGTCCGAATTCTTTTGCAGCGAAAACTGTTGCGGGGGTGTGAAAATTGAGCGTGTTCCCGTCACTGTCAGTCACAGTGTGTTGTCTTCATCTCTGAATGGAGTGACACACAGAACATCTGTTTGCTTTTAAATTGCACTTGTCGTCTACCTATCGTGCTGAACAGGGACAGCAGAGCTACTCCGGTTACTTCTAGTGTTCTTCATGTCACATAGGCTTCTGTGATTATTCAGTCTGACATAGAGGAAATGAAGTCCGAATGAGGCTAAGCAATGTGACTTCCTGTTTGTTAACAATGTGTAAAAATACTTAAGTAAGAGGATGACTATAGAAGACATGCTGTTAAATATGAGCTTGGGGGAGAGAGATGGAAATGGAGTAAAAATGAAAGAAAGAGAGCAAGGATATGGAGAGATGACGATTTGAAGGGCCCTGTGGTGTGGTCATTAAAAGCCAGATATTCTTTGTCTTTTCCTCAGGGAGGATGAATTATTATCAGAGTATCGGATTTATAGACAGTGTTTTTCTATTCGGTAGGTACTGTAAAATACATTTTTAATAACTATCATCAGGCTAATCCACTTTATGATAAAGTATGATTTTGTGTGTGTGTGTATTTGGGAGATTTTATCTACCATATTTTATCCAATATTCAAAAAATGTGCATACAAAACATGGATGAAATCTCAGTTAATTTTTCCTGGGAAACTGATGCTTATAACTGTGTCCTTTGTAAAATTTCAGAAGAAATCTCAGCAGTGTCACAACCTGCATGATGGCAAGTTCTGCGATCGGCGGTCTGAGAAAAATCATTTTTATAGAGCTTAACTTATTTTGAACTCGAAATAATTCAGTTAAGAAGAGGAGCCACAAAAGACTAACCTCAGAGCAATAAATCCTTTCCTCTGAGAAATAAAGCTCTAAAATGTATGTTGACATTATTCTTAGTGTTATATTCATGCTAAATAGAGTAAGACAGACAGACAGAATCAAAGTGCGAGGCTGAGGTAAACAGACAGGTTGCTGGGTCTCCGTTGAGGACACGTGTAACTGTATTAGCATTATCAAACCGTGGAAATGTTTTGGGATGCTGAAGTGATGTGTTCTTTGATAATGCGCTATGAGTGCAGATGTTTGCGTGAGACACAGAGTTGGTGAAAGGTGGAGTCTGAGACTGGGTTTGATCTCGGCCTTGTTGTCATCCTATAAAAGTCAGTGTATTAAAGTCCAGACGCCTCACAGTCATAAATCATTCATCAGCTGACTCGCTCTCTATCACACACACACAAACAAACTCGCGTCACTATTGATGAAATTATGAAGAGACGGCCACCGTGGCTGTGAAGAACCAGCAAAAAGAAAAAGCAGGGAGCTTTAGAGGAAAAAATGTGTTAAGATTTCAGCTTTGCAATAAATCTATAATGTTTCTGTGTGTTGTGTGCAGTAATGAGTTTGAGACAAAGGACTGTTTTGTGAATGTCGAAGCCATGATTGTGTCTTCATTTTGAATGCTGGTCCTTTTGATCGTGAACGATCTTCTTTCAGTCGTCCTAAACCCGCTGAATTCATGATTTCTCCTGTGGCACATCATTTATATTCCATGGAAAATTCAGGGTTTTTATATTAGTGATCATTTTAGACACCAGACAGTCTGCATTTATTAGCATTGATGAGTTTAAACTGGACAGTACTCCCTCTCTAATTAGCAACATTGACGATCCATACAGTATATATGCATGTGAGTGAGTGAGTGTGTGTGTGTGTGTGTGTGTGTGTGTTTGTGTCATTACATGGTCAGTGCTGGGATTAGTGTTAGTTGGCCATCTTTCTTTCATCCACACACTTGGATAATTAACACTAGCTTACAAAATGAATTAGCTGTCAGTCCAGTCAGTCATCTAACTGTAGCTTTTTTTTCTGTGATGTGACACTGAAAAATAGCATCTCTGCTTATCATTTTCAACTGATGGTAAAAGAGATCTCATGCTCTGAACTAACAAATATCTCTTTTGAACTCTTTCCAAGAGAAAAGGTGTGACACATTTTGGACATCTCAGAGAATTTTCACAGTGTTTTAGAGGATTTGATTCATTGTAGAGTTGTCAAAAGATAATAGAATAATATCACTGGGATTTGTCACTGTTTACATACAGTTAACTAACGATAGTGAACTAATGTTATGTACTATTTTTTTAATATTAAATTCAATTAAATTAAAAGTTACATTAAAATTATTTTTTATTTGTTGAAATGACATGAAAATTGACATGAAAATTGACATGAAAATTGATTTAATTCAGTTCAATTCAAGTTTATTTGTATAGCGCTTTTCACAATGCAAATCACTGCAAAACAGCTTTACAGAAAATTAAAGTTTCTACATTATATTTATTAATCGCTTATTCGTGGTGACTATCTCAGGTTGAGGTCCATATGACAGAAATGTAAGGTAAAAATCAAGCAGTTAGTTAATGTCATGTAATCAAACAGACAGTGAACACTATTAACAGCAGTGATTATATGCTGCGATCAAACTTATGGCAAAATTTGGTGTTGTCTGAGGGGTTGGCATCAACTTCTATGGGTTGGTATTAAAAATGTCATTAAATTAAAAATGTAATTAAATTTGGTGCTTTAACATACTTTAAAATTAAATACAATTAATGAACAAAGATTCAATTTAGAACATTAATTTATATATTAAAAATTATAATTACAGAAATATTTTATTACAAATAAAATAAAATAAAATTAGGTATGATACTAAATCAAGTTAGATGCTTTATAATACCTTGTTTACAATTAAATAGACTAAAACACTTTAAAATTGTATTGAAAAATTAAATTAAATTGAATTAAATTAAATTAACTTTGGTACTTAATGATACTTCATGTTTAAAATTAAATACAATAAAAAAATTACATTAAATTATTTTAAAAATTGAATTAAAAATGCAATAATATTAAATTTGGTACTTTATGATACTGCATATTTAAAATTAATTATACTTTTTTTGTTGCAGGAGAAAGAGAGACTTTACGTCGAGCTGAAACACATCCTTGCTCAGCAGCCTGGTCCGGAAGCAGTGGAAAAACTACAGGTGTATCAGCGAACGCTGCGGGAGAAGACCAAACAACTGAAGGTCCGCTAATACATTTCTTCTTGTGTTTCTTCGATCTGTCAGCTGGATCCCGCGTTCCCACCCGCTGAGGGCTTTATCTCACATAAATCATTCCTCCTCTCACTCCTCTCCCATCATTTTCATCTCCTTATTCCCCCTCTCACCATGAATAATTAGTTACTTCACCACTTAATTAAGAGTTCAGCTCCATCTGGAGACAGCGACCACTAATGTCATTTTTAATGAGTCGGTTCGGTTTAGGCTGCCTCGTCCTGTTCTATTAAATAGGCAAGAAGCAGAGATGAGTGCAGTTAAAAACTTATGAGTCTCTGCTGAGCCTTCGGTGACCTTATAATATCCAACTGCCATTGATATACGCTGATCTTTGAGCTGCGTTTTGATCAGGATGATCAGGATGATGAATAGGATCCAGGAAACTATCCCTGGATCTGAAACCCAGGCTAACCGTCCTCTGCAGTCAGGACAGTAGAAAGTGCTCCATTACATTCACCATTCTTTACAAAAATGGACGTAACAGACTTTAAAGACTCAAAAGTCCTTAGCTCGGCAGAAATTCAGAGCTGATCTATTAGAATATCTGCAGTGTGGAGTATAAAACTCTCTGGCGCCCTTGAGCTTACAAATAATGGCTCGAAGGTAGGCATAGGGAGGTTTGGCTTTCTGATAATTTATTGCCAAGCTTAAAATGAGTTACGCACCGCGAGCATCACTGGCAAAGCTTTAAATAAACAAAGCTCAGCGTAATTAACATTAGAACAGAAGCCTTACTAATGAGCCAAACAGAAAAATCATCCCATTCTCTGTTTTGATTGAAGCATGTCCTCCCGCTCCAGCCTCCTTTAGGAAATTAACATTAATTAACACCGGTTTTTTGACTCTCCATGCTTGCTTGGAAGATGTTTCCAGAGTTTTGTCTTTGTAAAATACCCAGTAGTCTGAATATTATTATACGCCATATGAAAAGCTCACAACAGATGAAGTGTTTTGTCCATTTATTCAAAATGTGCCTAAAGTGCAGTTTTTTCTTTAAAAAGTTGATTAAACAATGCTTATTTTTGGGAAATAAATAAATAAGCAAAAATAATAATAAATAAAATTTTTAAAAATCTATAAAAACAAAGAAAAAATGGTAATGATAAAAATGTGCAGCAGACTTGGAATTGATTAAATTTTTAAAGTTGTTGTTATTATTATAATTATACTTTGTACTGTGTTTTATATATATATAAACAATAGTAATAAGTTGTGGTACTTTTTAATTGATATATATATATATATAGACTGCCGTAATATATATGCAATATCTTGGAATAACATGATATTAATTATTGGATTAATTATTTTAATTATTTATCATTTGGTAAAGATATTGCATATATATTACGACAGTCTGTTATATATATATATATATATATATATATATATATATATATAAATTATTACCAAAAATTATTACTATTGTTTATAGCTAAACAATTATTCTGCCAAAAAATACTGATTTGGAATTGATTTATTATTGACTTGTTGACGTTTTTCAAATGTTATTATTTAATTAATCTTATTTTATTCAATATAGTTATTTTATTTTCAATTATTTATATTTTATTTTGCAAATGGAACAACATTTATATCAAAAACATGATCAATGAGCAGAAACATTTTGAATGCCTGTCATGTGCAATTATCTTTGCAAATCATCCAATCCAAAGCCAGCTCTGCAGCAGAACACATCCGGGATTTCTTCATTTATTACTTCCTCTCTCTTCCTCCTTCTCTTTAGCATCTCTCTTCTTTCTGTTCCTTTGATTACTGAGCTCTGGGCTGTTGGGTCACCTGCACTATGTGGGTGGTTTGGAGCACATTGGATGAATGACAATTAGAGCTTGACTGATATGTGCAAAGATTGACGGAGATCAATGAGATGCCGCAGAGGAAATCACTCCGTTCCTTGCTCGGAGGAAGAGATGAGGTGACCGTGTCATGCCGAACACATCCTCAGTGATAGATCACAACTGTACAACTAGGGCACATTTATAGCAAAGAGGTGCCCACTGAAGGGTGAGCGCAGCTTTAGGAAACATTTCAAAGTAATTGACAAATGGGCTCTTAGACGCTTTGCAGTATTTTGATGGTTTGCAACATAACTTGAAGCACAAAAACAAAGAACTGCTTGAGGCTGTGAGATACAGTGTTTTACCGTGATTATGTGGAGCACCTAATCTTCACCTGAAGAGAAGAATGAACTACTCTCATAACTAAAAGCATTAATGTTCAGTATATAATAATATGAAAAAAGATTCCAATGGAATTAATAATAATAAAAAAAACATATAAATTAATCACCAAACAATTAATTTGCAAAGCAATATAGTTAATATATAGGCCATTTCAGCTCTGAATTAAACTAATATATCATATTTGTTTTAATTAAATTAACCAAATTTTCCTACTAATTTTAGATACCAGATAAATCTATTTTTTTTTTATTAAAATATGCTTAAATTAACTTAACTGGAACAAATGATTATATGTACTGTACCATTGCATATAATTAAATTATTAAGGTTTTTGTGCAATTGACCTGGTTAAGGTTGCCAGGCAAGTTTGAAGCAGCCAAGTGCATAAATATAGAATTTACAAGTCAGGATATTTTAACGGTTTCAAGCTTACCTTTTCTTTCACAGGTCTTAACAGCAGAGCTCAACATGCACGAGTCCCAATCAGAAGACTACAAGTATGAGATCGAACGTCTGGCCCATGAACTCCAAGAAGTCAAGAAAAAATACCTCGCACAGAAACGGAAAGACCAGGAGCACAGGTGAGAAAGGAAGGCCTAAACCCAAAAATGACAATTCTATCATCATCTACTCACAATTATGATGTCCTTCCAAACCTGTATGACTTTCTTCTGTGGAATAACAAAAGACCACTTTTTCAATTTACAGTAAATGTGGTCTAAAGCATTCAAGCTCAAAAAAGGATGCAAAAGCAGAATTATAAAAGTAGTCCAAATGGCTCATAAAAGTCTAAATGTGTATAGACCACGTTTATGATGCTTGTGGTGCTTTTGCATGCTTTTAAAAAGCTTGAAAGCATCAGTCACCATTAATCAGGGTGAGTAAATGATGAGCAAAATTTTATAAGTGTCTAAAAGCAACCATGTGCCAGTATTTGAGTGTATATGTGTGTGTGCATGTGGGTTCAGGTGCAAGACGTTAATCCCAGATCAGCATAAAATGTAACGTTTTACCCACTGTGTAAATCAGACCAGCAGAAAGCACTTATAGTGTTTGGATGTGTGTGGTGTCTGTGTATCCAGATATTTCATGGTCCTGACAGCAAACGACCTTCGATATTGCCAACAAGCAGACAAGAACAGCACCCTCTGACACGGATGAAAATGATACCCTCAGATAACGGCGAGAAAGGAAAAAGGCATTTGGAGAGAAATCAATGAGCCAGTGAATTGGAAAGATTTCTCTCGTTTCGTCTCTGTGTTCTTGGGAGCCAAATCGTGACACTGAAAATTACAGAGTGATGCAAAATCGCTCTCTGTTACTCGCTGATTAGTAGGACCCTGCCAGATTCCACTGCTATTGGCCTTCGATCTAATGAAATTATGACTAATCGTGTGCTATTTTGGAAGCATGTATGTTGTTTATCCTGGGGAGTCTTATTTTCTAACGCAATTGTTTGGGAGAGAATGTTTTTAGGGGGGTTGACGATTGATTTGTATGCAATCTTCTAAACACTACTGTTACCCATACAGTATACACACTTCAGCCCACTCTTTCTGTCCCACACACACACATCCTTTCAGAACACACACATTGGGCCTTATTTCTGAAACACGAGCAGAGCAAATTTGTGTGTAAACCAATTCTTACGATGTTGAATTGAATAGGACAATTTATGTAAAAATGTTTGTACAAATCAGTTCTGCAGGTGTTTCTTGAATAAGGCCCGTGCAATGTAGGTTTCTGCCTAAGATATGTGATAAAAAAAAAAAAAGAAAAGTAAAGTAGTTTTTCATACCATATATATTGTAACTAGATTCACTGGTTACAAAACAAAATAGAAGTGGACAAGGCTTTCTTCAGTTAGAGGTTGGCACATCTATGGCAACAGACACAGACTGCATGGATCTGATTGGCCGGTCTCCGTCGCCTGGTTTAGAAGCACAACTGCTCTACTTCCTGTCACATCACAGAATGTCCAACTGTTTTAACTGGACAGCTTTCAGACTTCATGGTCGACCAGTAGGAGTCTGAGGAAAATGCCCGGTTGCCTTTGTGTGGTGTCTTAATAAGAGTGAAATGAATAGCATCCATCATCTCTGCTGATCTACAAATTCATAACAGTATCCCAGAGAATGACTTGATTTATAATTGAGATATATATAGGTGAGTTAATGATTTACTTTTCTCTATCAGTCCTCGCAGTAGATTTATTCTGTGCATTTGATCTGTCTATTAATCAAAGTAATGAAGTAGAAATGCGTATACTACCGTTGAAAAAAGTTTGGGGTCGGTAAATATTTTTTTTAAACCAACCCCCCAGTAAAAACAGCTGAAAATTATTACAATTCAAAATTACTGATTTCTAACTTAAAGTATTTTAAAAAGTAATTTATTCCTTTAATTGTGAATGTTCATTTTCAGCATCCAGAACTTCAATCTACAGTGTCACATGATCTTTCAGAAATCATTTTACTACCCTGATTTGGTGCTCAAACAGCATTTTTTTAAAATATATTGTTAATGTTGAAAACAGTTGCTGCTTAATATTTTTATGAAAACTGTGGTATTTCTTTGATAATTCATTTAAAATAGAGAATCTTTTATAATAGTAACATTATTTTTACTGTAAAGTTTTGATCAGTTTAATGTGTCTGCTGACTATTTTTTTTTTTACCACCACACCACCCAAAAAATAAAATTAAAAAAATTCTGATCTCAACAATAATGTACGTAGGAATATTCTAAAAAGTGCAAATGTTCTAAGAAGTATTAATGTTTCTGTTAACTTTTACTTCCTCACTTCTTAAAAAAAGAAAAAAAAGAAAATGTTACATTATTGGTACTGTTACAAGCTTGTTTAAACCAGTTTTCTTTTTCAGCAGGGCTTGAAAATCTAAATATAAGACAATCGATGTGAGCCTTAAATGTGTTTTTAAATCAAAAATAATCCTGATAGCTTTTTGGCTTTATGAACGTGAAATGCTGATGAAGTAATGTGCCATGAGATTAGGTTCACGTCTGCCTTTTTCCTGGCTATGCATATTTATCAGATATAACAAGAAATACGAATACCCTTGTCCATTTTAACAAGGTGCCATATAGTTAATATAATGTTCTTGCAACAGTTTTTTTTTTAATTCACACCAAGCATGATAACTAGTGAAAAGTGAAAATATAGTTGTAAAAATCATTCTCAATATTAAAGAATAGTCCACAGAGTACACACCACAGCTATAACGATAGATAGAGGCACAGAGAATCAATATCGTTGGAATCAATTTCAAAGCATTAATGATAAATGATTAAAACATTGACAGCTAATCAGAATCCATCCTACTATAACGGACTTGAGAATTTAAAGCGGCTCTTGAGTGTGTGCTTAAATGCTAATATGGTTATCTTTGTAGTTATCATTCTTGGTGTGAACAGCTTTGAGCTCTTTGTCCAGGCCAAGCACAGACATCACTTCCTCCTCTATTTTGAATTCTCCTGGCTGCATGTTTAAACATCGTACTTAAGCCTTTCTGATGGGCAGTATATTGATTTCCTCCCCCCCCCCCTGACATCTCGTGAGCTCAGACCAATGACTTAATTCTACACAAATCCCACATCACTGTTTTCACACCAAAACAAGTCATTCATAAGCAGTGGGGAAGGTCTTGTTTTCCTCACACCAGCGGAGGGATGAAGACATTTAGCTGAAGGACAGAGGTATTTAAAGAGAGCACTACAAGTGATTCAAAGGCCATTTGAGACAAAACAGCTACTGTACACTGAAACAGCTCTGTTAAGAAACACTAACACCTTGATATCGAACTGAATCTTGACTAAATTAAACCATTTTTTAAAGTGGTTTAGTCACTAAAAGCAGTATTCACAGCACAGTGCTATCAGTGTTATGGAGTTATTGTGCTATGAATGTATTTATTTACGCTTTGTTAGTAGCTTTTAGCTTTTTATTTACTAGCTTCTAATCATTTAGTGGAGTTTATTTGTATGGAGCCCTAGACATGACATGTGGGGGGCTTCAGAATTTCGGTAATTTCTTTATTTATTTTGTATTTATTTATGTTATTGTGGCCATGTTGTAGTAATTTGTTCCTTAATCTTAATTTAACAAGGGAATGATTTAATTAAATGTGGCCAACAAATTATTAATATCTATTTTTCCCACCACATGTCATGTGCAGGACTCCATGCAATTCACTTTTGTTTTCCCCAGCAGTGCAACATCCGATATAAATGTCCTGCTCGTGTGAAAGTTATAAAGCTTTTCTTACCATTTACTAAAACTGTCAATTGTGTTAAAATATTGGAGGAAAACAATGTTTATATTAAATAATTTCTATTAAATAATATGTGGTTCGGTAATGCTGAATGCTGCATGCTTTGCATTTAACATTTTCACATTTTCAATTTACTGGATGGGATGGCCGTGTTTCTTGAAATAAGACAGGAGATGAGTGGAACACACACACGGCATCAAGGGAGCAGAAATCTGCTTGCCTAGCTTGTTTGAATCTCTCTGGTTAGCGCATGTTGCAGCCCGTCTACATTCGTAATGGGCAGAAAATCTTTGATGGCTTAGAGCAGCAATTATAGCAACATCAATGAATAGATTTAGATGGGTCAAAACGAGTCGATGGATTGATTTTGATGGTTAAAAGGTTGAATAAATAATGCAGGACCTTTGTGTGTAAATGTAACTGACCAGTAGATTTCCATTAAGCTTAATACAGTTGGGTTCAAAAACCTGAGACTTTCTCATTTTCACACTCTTTTCCCCTTTGCAAATTATATTATCAGCCTGAAAACACAATTTAGAGTTAAAAAAAACAAAACAAAAAATATAAGAATTTCTTCGTGTTTGGTACAGTATGTCCTTGTCTTACTTTAACAGCAGCAGCACTCCAGCTGACATGGATACAGTAAATTTACTCCTGACTAGTGACTACTGTCTATAGCAGATATTGTATGTAAAGCTCACTGCCATAATGGCCTCATTGCTGTTTGCATCGGAACAATCTACTCTGAATTATGCATTCACACATTTATAATTTTAGTTTTTGGGGAGTTTGGGGAATGGAAAAGGTTTAAACTCCAGTGCATATGTTGTGAATGGCATTTCAAAGAATCGACAATAGCATTATAAAGTAAATGAACACTGACACTCCCTTTGTTCCTAATAGCAGTCTCTTGCTGATCAAAAGCTTGGCGCTGTGTAATTTTGCTCCTTATGTTAATGATTGCATGGTTGCTTTCAGGACCAAATGAAATTCCCCTAATTAATTTTAGATTAAAAATAGTTGCCCTAGCCTTCTCCTCTGTTATCAAATAATCTGTCAGCATGGAGCAGAAGCTAAAGCCACTGTGTTTTTGTTTTGATAGGTTCAAGTGTGTTTACTCTTCTGTATTCTTTCCTGTCCTGTTGGGTTTTATTCTCTATCTTTCACTTAAAGGCTTTTATGCTTCATGCTATTGTTTTCCATTAACTGTCCTTTGTCTTTGTCTTTTTTTCATTTTCTCTCCTTCGCTTTTCAGATGTGCTCACAGACCATTTAAAACTTAATCTCGACCAAGCCTTTCTGTTCTCTCTGCTTGCGTGGTTCAGCTCTACTGAGGTGTGGTAACTGGCTCCATCTGCTCCAAAACTCCGGAAGCCATTTTGGCTCGCTCAGGACATTTGGATTAACTGCTTTAACCACACAATGGTGTATTTTTTATAATACACCTTGGCTTCACGCAAAAGGTGCTACCTACTTGTAAACATGAACACTTGGCAAGCTGGTGCCGTGTCAAGAGTAAGCTAGACGCCCGCAGACATGAATGACTTTTTTTTTTCTCTGATGTTACTGGGTAGCACAGCTAGTATCTTACCATTCATCTAGATTTTGAAGAAAGGTTTAAGAGCTAATCTTTAATAATAACAAGAACAAGAACAAGAACAACAAGAAGATAAAATCACTGTAATCTACTAACTAAGAGTACATAAATCCATTAAATAAATAAATAAATGTAATATAAAAAAACAACAACAACTGTGCAGACATTTTGCTCTTTTAAGAACTGATCTGAGTAGAAGTTAAAGAGTAATCTGTTTTACCTTTTGGATTCAATTTGCTGTTCAGTACCACTATTTCAATGTACACTTTCATGCTTTTTTTTTCCAGATCACAAATTTCCTTTTTATCATTGGTGGAGAGCTCATAAGGTTTGACATTTAAGTCCAAAGTAAACATTGCAAAACCACAAAATAATTGTCACAATTGGAGTGGGTGGCAATGCAAGTTTCTGTATTGAACTGCAATACCACACAAAGGATTAACAGTCAACCAAATTTAATTTTTATACTGCATTTATAGAACCCTTAAGAACATGTTGAAAGCAAAGCAAATAAACACTGTTTGCTTCCTTCTTGTCTCCTAGGGAAAACACGTAATAAGCTCCAAGAATTTATTTCAGTCTATTGATTGAATAAGGCCTAACAGACCGCACATCGAAATAGACCTCGCTTTCCCCCTCTCTCTTTCAAAGAATTGTAGGCCGTTTAAACCAAATGTCAGAATGGCAAAAACAAGAGATCAATAGTAATTAGGAATATTTTAATGCTATTGCTTGATGTCTTAAATGTTATATGAAGTTTTAAGTTTTTTTATTTCGGGGTTTTGGGACAGTGAAGTAATATTACTCAAAGATTTCTTTTAAATCAGAGCACAGCAGAAGAAATAAACTTGTGGTGTCAATTAACGGCTCAGTGTCCCTAGACAGCATTGTATCGCAAGCCATCAATATTTCGCTAACCACTGCAAAACAAACAAATCACTTTAAACATTTTCAACTTTCTGACTGGGCCTTTAATGTTGCCTCTCATCAAATCATTCATTTTCTGCCTTTTTGTTTTCTCGCTTGCTGAATGGAACCAAGAGAAATGTAATCACAGCTGGCTCAGCTTGTAAATTCTCTGTTTCAGATGACGTGCGATGAATGATGGCGTCTTGATGCCTTCATTTGAAATGAGAGAATAGACAGGAGGCAACCACGCACTGACAAGTTCACAATAAATTGCATGCAAATGAGGACATGTGGATTATTGCATTCTGGGTAGCGAGTGAGATGAGCAGCACTGGTAGCCATGTTTATGAGGTGTGATGCAAACAAGAGGCAGTAATGAGAGTTGATCAAGCGTGACAAGGTGCAGAAAAACACTCAGCGTGCATATAAGCAAATGCGCAAATACAGCCCTTCAGGAATAACTTCTTGGCTCATAGTTGAGTGAGCGCTTACTGACTGGAAATATCTTGTGGAGGTTTGGTTGAGAGCGGAGTCGGGGGTTTTAAATAAGAATTACTTACTTGTAAGACTTTCAGCTGCCACAGTTTTGTCAGTTTCCTGACAAGTTGTTTTTGTTTTCCTTCTGTTTTGGAGCCTTTTAGAGCCTTTTGACTTTGTTGGAATTCACATTGATTTCACAAGATGTGGACACAAGAATATGCTCTTTTATATGCAATTCTTTAGGCTGCCCCTTGGAGTTTATTCACAATTAATTGTGATAAATTCAGCTGTCAGAAGTTATTAAAAAAATTATAAAAAAATAAAAATAAAAATCTCACTGTATATTTAGAGTGGTGGTTCTCTAAAAATAATGCCACCCATTAGATTAATGTGTAATTTTGTGTGGTTTTAATGTGTAAAGGAACATTTTAATGTGTTTAATGTGTTGATTGCATGAATATTTCACTTCTTTGTTCAAACAATCATTCGTACGATAAAATGCATTTGCATCTCAAAGTGCTTGTATAATGCAAAATTACAGAGTGATGCCTTGAGGACAGGACAAAGCATTTGATTTGTTTAAATATATCTGCACATTAGTGTGAATGCACCCTATTAAACATGCTGCAGTCTATGATGTCATCACCGTGAGAGAAAAATACATGGTATGGGTGTTCACGGTTTGTGTGTGTTCACTACTGTGTGTGTGCACTTTGGATGGGTTAAACGCAGAGCATGAATTCTGAGTATGGGTCACCATACTTGGCTGAATGTAACGTCACTTCACTATTTAAAGTTGTGGATCTTGAAGTTTATTTAGATTTTGGGCTTTTTTAGCCAGCATTATGGTCAGGTCAGTTCATTTGTATTGTTTCGTTGTTTCAAATCAAAGAATCATACCACAATGTCTCGAAGACATCAGTGACTGTGGCAATAAGAAAAAAAAAAAAGCATAACATGTTTAGGTAATGAACCGAAAAACCTTGAGAGAAGCCAGGCTCAGCTGGAAGAGTCTCCTCTGACTCCTCTGACATTAGGATGAGGCACGCTGTATCTAACCATACTGCCTTACTTACCACACTACTGTCTTCAGATTGAATAGCAACATCTTTCACTTTAATTATGGAACGGATCTTGGAATTTAGCCAAGTCTTGTGGTTAAGGAGTAGTCTACTGCAATCTGCTCTAGCGATTCGCTGAGTCATGGATGTGGCTGTAGCCACTTTCAGGCCATTACAATAAAGATCACAGTCTCATGGGAGAGATGTAGAGAAGGGAAAAAAAAAAGTGGAGTGAGATTAAGTGAAAGATGGCGAGATGGTTCTCGTCCGTCTAGAGCAACCTCCAGTTAAGTCAGTGTTTTTGTGCCAAAACATAATGCAAATGATCCTCTGTTGAGCACTGTGGAGAAATTACATTCCATAGACGGCAGCTTGCAATGTCTAGCTGACATTGACATTGATTTCATTAGTATTCGGTTGATTGTAGATGGAAACGTGCCCAATGATGTTCAAAGAGGAATCATTTGTTTGGCTGTTTGCCTGGACTTTAGAGATTTTTTTGACGTCTCTGTGAACTTCATTTAAAGTGGGATCAGTTTCAGATATTTCATCTGTAAAGGGAGATTTGCTTACATCGATACACAGAGACATGAAATTAGTAGAGAGGGAAAAATAAGTTGGAAGTTTGATTGCTCACACCAAACACATAAACACTCTCAATGCTGTATTAAACTGCCACCAGCGTTGGATTATGTGAAGGCTGTACTGAAAAACCATAACCTCAAAATAGACTCTCATTGTGGACTGAAGCTCTGCTTCATGAAGAGCCGTGTAATTGCTCTCAGGTTTGAGAGGTCTTGCTATGACCTCTTCCAGCGGAATGGGATACGTCCTAGATGTGCATAGAAGAGGTTGCTTCTTTGAGAAGAATTTTGCAAGCTGGATTATAGAGTTTTGTGATGGCAGATCTATATTGTCTTAGCAAAGGAACCAGCAAAGTAAAAACACACACAGGAGCGTGATTAAAAATGTGGTGTAATGTCACACAATTGCTAATAGCAGCAAAGTGGGGAATTGTAAAATGAGCAATTTTAGTCTGATTGCTATTGTTTGTGAAACTATTTTTAGCTTGACAAGCTTTCTTAAAAATATGGATCCAACCAAAGAAGTGCATCTGCTAAATGAAAGATACTGATTTTTACATGTTTTCTTAGCATAAATGTCAAGTGGCACAAATGGATCTCAGTTATCTGTAGATTTATTTGTAAAATTTGTAAAATTACCAGCATGCTTATCCCTGGGTGCATTTAGTTTTTATTTCTGTAGCACGAAAATTTTGAAAACTATTTGAAATCTTTTATTAATCCAATTATTATTGATTGCATTACTGAATTTAGGTGTAAAAATATGTTAATATGCGCTAACGTGTTAAGTAATCCTATCTTTCCATCATCCTTTAACAAAATATTGAAAGTGAGAGGGCATGAAGACCGGTTGAGCTGTTTGAAGAAAGAAAAGTGTTTGTTGGAAGATACTGTGTAATTTTACTGATGAAAAGAAAAGCAAAAAAAGTGTGAGAGGAATATTCACTGCTGTACTCCTAAAGATATGAAACCTTCACATTCCAGCCACACACAGATCACCGTCTGTTATTGATTTATAATCTCTAGAGTGGCCATTCTTCCCTCCCTCCCTTCTCTTTACTTTATTCTCTGTTTCCTTCTTTCCGCTTGCCTACGTGGAACTATAGATCATAATTGAATTACTGAGGTAGAGGGGACATATAATCATCCAGATGGAGTGAGCCGACTGATTTGAAAGACAGGCAAATAATCATATCTTTCCCTTTATTATTCCTGCCGGCTTGGGCATGTATTGAATAAACTCAGCACGTAATGTAACTGCTTTCTGCATAATTCCATATAATACAGTTATGTCCTGATTCCTAATTCACTGATTTTTAAATTTCCTGTGGATTATTACAGCGCTACTATACATGCTGATTGATTTATTTGCTCCAATAAATTAATCATGCGTTTAATAAACAATATTAACAAAATGAATGTAATTTGACGGAGGGCCATTTTGTAATTAAAGACCAGGGACAACAGGAACACTGAGATATACCTGTTTTTTTTTTTTCATACAAACAAATAAACAGGTGTTAAATTGGGCCAGAATGATTCAGAGCTGTGTCCAGCCACCTTTTGTTCAAAATAGACAAAAATGTTGGCTGTTTGTCTCTTGAGTTTTTTTTCATTTCTTGTATGCTGCTATAGTCCAATTTTAAACACTTGCTGTAGACTTAAAAATCACTCTTAAAAGCATAGCACTGAAACCCTATTGTAATCGTTGGAATGGCCAAGGATCAGCAATCTCCATCTAAAACTGATGGGGCAGACCAAACTGTAAGTTGTAGAAATTTGGTGGGATTGTAGTACTCAAACTGTGTACAACGTCACTAAGACTCCCCCCAGTCGGCCAGACAGTGGCGCTACAGCCATCAAAAGTACGAAATCGCTCAAATCTCCTAACCTGTTTAGTCTCAAGCGTATTATATCATTGGAATCACTGGTTCACGATGCATTAAACACATGCCTCAGCAAAAACCTGCTTTTACTAAAATGACTATAACTCTTGAATGGAAAGAAATATTTTTGCCAAACTCGAACATGTAGTTCAGTCTGAGGTCACAGTAAATAAAGATGCTATGATTTTGGCCACTTGGTGGCTCTGCATCATATCAATCTAAACAAGCATGCAACATTTTATGGAAATTGGGCAAAAAAAGGCACTATAATAAATAAATGTTAAAAACACAATTTCTATAGTAAATTCCCTGAAATTGCATTTGTAACCACTAGATGGAAGCAGAGAACCACTTATTTGGTCCTTTTACTCACTGATATGCTTTTGACATTTGGATCCACATTTAGACATTCTGAAATCAATATTATTACATTTCGAATTAAATTTTGTCAGTTTACCAATTGATTTATACAGACATTTTAAAGTTTGTTTGTTTCAATACAAGGCCAACATTCATAAATATATTCAATTAGAGTTAGGGGTGCACGATAAATATTGTCCGATAATTAATGCGCATCTCGTCAGTAAAGCCGGTTCTCTAATCAGCGGTAAATTCCATCAGGTGCATGATTTCACATAGAGCAGCTGTTACTACACGGAGCCGTTGTTAACTGAGAAGATGCGCAAATAAACGCTGAAAAGGAACGTGGATTTGCGCAGCTTCTCAGTTAACAATGGCTCCTCTATAACAGCTGCTCTATAAGTAACAGCTGCTCTATGTGAAATCACGCACCTGATGGAATTAACCGCTGACTAGAGAACCGGCTTTACTGACGAGATGCGCATTAATTATCGGACGATATTTATTGCGCACCCCTAATTAGAGTTCAAAAATCTTGCATTATTATCTGAATACATTAGAGTATACATTTTGTGTCAATTTAATAATTTTCTTAAACATAGTCACAATGAAACTGCATTTGACATCTAAATTAAATACACTATACTGCTGGAAAGTTTAAAGTGAGCTCTTTAATTTATTAAAGAAATTTATTCAGTAGGGAGGCATTAAACAAGTCAAAATAACAACAAAAATAATAATGTTTGTGTGTGTGTGCCAGAAGATTTCTGTTTCAAATGATCAATTAATTTTTTGAGAAACAAAAAAAAAAAAGATTTTTTTTTTTTTTTTGGATAATAAGAAATATTTATTGGGCAGCAAATCAACATATTACAATGACTTTTGAAAGATAATTTGGCACTGAACATTGGGGTAATGGCTGCTAGACATTTCTTTAAAAAAGAAAAACTTTTAACCCTCAATAATCTCCATCATTATTGACAGATTTTCCTTATGAGCGAATCCACTGCCTTCATCTCACAGCGACTGGCTGACACCCACCGTATAGCATTTCTCAACTTTTTAATGTTCTCTCCACTTTCCCTGCTTGTCAATCCCATAATCCTCTGCGTGAGTCAGCTCCAGTAGAGAATGCATTGAAAATGCACATTCGACTCTGCGCCAGTGAACATGTACAGCTGAGACAATCTGATATCAGCAACTAGTTGAAGTATGCCACACTCAGAACTAAATACTGTTGAGTCAGTGTGCAGCTCTGACACAGAGGAAACTTGTGAGCTCAAGCATCTGTCAACAAGTCTGCTTGTGCTGTAAAAGATAGAGATCGTCGATAAAAACTCTTTTACTACAAGCAGTTTAAAGGGTCATGAAACATTAAACTACATTTTCTGAGATTTTAACAAAGGTGTGTGTTGCACATTGTAGAAGATCAGTATATCAGCACATTAAATTAGCATATTTCATCTTACTGGCAACATTAATTTTATTCTGTTTGTTTACCACCGCGAGAAACAAAGTTTGGACGTGCTTTATGTTTGCTCATGTTTAAAGCTTGTTGCCAAATGTCTTCATCGGCCCCACTGTGAAATTGCATTACACAGTCAGTGAATATTAATTGATGGCATTTGGTATTGGACAAACAAAGTAAGTGAGAGATGTGTGTGTGTGTGTGTGTGTGTTTGAAAGGTCTTGGAATAATAGTGTGTTGAACGAGAGATCCATGATCACTGGAGCACAGTTGAAAGTGAGCTGGATAGTAACAGATGTTTTCTCCTGGGAAACAGAAAGAGCGTGTGGCTCTTTTTGTCTGGTGTGTGGGTGTTGGACAGGAGTGTATGCTACAAGAGGACAGAGATAGTGTATGTAAATGTGAGTGTGTGCGTAGCTTGAAATGTTTTTTTTTTTTTTTGTGGGATTTTTGTAGATGTGGGTGCTTCACCCCACAGTGGATGTTTATTTGTGGGACGGTAATAGAAAAAGCGTACCCAACCGTGCATCTTTCTGCACTTTAAGGGGGTCATAAACACCCAGGATGCTTTCTTGCGTTTAACAGCTGTTAGACGAGTGCAATGGAATGGAACATCTCAGGATCTCAAGACATTTTAACAACTTGTCACTATAGTCATTTATAATGAAGACGTACATTTTACAGTACTTTGTGTGAACACTCAGTACACTCAAGATGTTTGTGCCACCGCCTGCTTCGTCTTGCCTTCTTTTTTTTTTTTTTTGACATGATGTTTTAAATGTATTATGCCTATTATTACTGTAATAATACAAAACAGTACATCAGTAGGTTGGCATATTTTATATTATCTCAGCTGATGAAATGACAGTAAACTGTAAAACCTAAAATGCGGCTTACCGTATTTTAAAGGTAAAATTCTGGCAACAACAGCAGCTGTTTTTTTTACCGTAAATTGTATTATTTTTTTTCCCCGTGTGTGTGTGTGTGTGTGTGTGTGTGTGTGTGTGTATATATATATATATATATATATATATATATATATATATATATATATATATTATAGGTTTAAAAATAATATTACTACTATATAATATTACTAATAATATTACTTTTACTGTATACTTGTTCAAATAAATTCAACCTTGGTGAGCATAAACTAATAATAAATAAATAAATTGTATCATGAATATGATTTATTATGAAGATTATTAAATATCATATTTAGATTTCAGAGTATGAAAGAACTTTCAAGCTGTTAATTAGGAGATGGTTTCATCTAAAACAATTTCCCATGGAATTATTACAGCAACATTCATCCTGAGGTTAGGGATGATAACACATAATCTAAATGATAATGAAACATACATTTTTAATAGGACTGGACAATATATTGACTTCAGAGGTATTTATTTATTTTTTTGTTTATATTTGTATTTTTTTATTAAATTAGAATAAAATAAACATCTGATGCATGTGCACATGAAGACAAATTCAGACAGCGTGGACAGAACTCAACTGCACACCTTGTGTGTATGACCCATAATTGTATTTTTCTGCTCTCTGTTATCTTTGCAGGGAGAAGGAGCGAAATCTCACCCAGGCAGGACAGCCTGTGATCCAGCCTCAGCGTCCAGACGGTGCTAGATTCACTGGTGGAGGCTTCAGTTTTAAACAGCACAACAGGATGACACTTCAAGCTTTGGAACAACAGTCCTGATGCCCGCCAGACCCCTCTGAGGACCCTCTTCACCCATCATCGCCTCTTGATAGACCGTATTTTCTCCTATTTATTCAGCTCTATTGGTGCTGGCCAACTACACAGTCAGCTGCTGCAAGTCATGCACTAAAGTCAGTTCTTTTTGCCTTCTAGAATAAATAAAGTCTATTGTTTTCACTCAAAAGTTTCTGTTTCATTCTGCACTAAACACTTACACAGATCCACACGCAAACACAGTCTCTGTTTGCCTCTCTAGTCCTCTGTTTATCTGTGTTGCTCTCAGATGTAGTGTACTCTGGTTTTCTAGTGTGCAGGTGTTGTTGGCTGCTGACTATAATATGACACTGGGTGTACATGTTGCCTTCGTCAACACCCTTGTACATGTGGGTTTTTTTTTTTTTTTTTGGATTTGTAAGTGCATGCAATGAATTGTACTCTGGTTGGTCTAAGAGCCTATATACTGTAATGGTTTCTAAGCCATTTTGGACATACAATCACATACTAAACCCTATTGAGCTGACTTAGTGTCAACTGCCTACATAAGCAGCATCCTAACTGAAAAATGAAGTCTCATAAGTATCCAATTTGGAACGCGCTACATAAACAGAAGCTCTTTGCATCAAATAGTCCTCTTTGCATGAAGTGCACAATTTGGCTTTAGCATTCTGCAAAGCTTAGGGCAAAATGATATGCATAAAAATAACATAAGTTTTGGGTTTACAGTGTATTTTTATCGGGGCTTGAAAGCAGAAAAATCAAATAAAAATACAATCGGTACACTCCGAGCAGAATCAATATTTTTATGTTTCTGTTCCTGCGTTCCTCTGTATTATTATCGCCTCGTAAACAGTTTGCCTATACTATGGATCCTTAAAAGCATGAAGTAGATTCTTTCCTGTCACTAGTGAAGGCCTTTTCACATTCTTGTGGTATCATCAGCCAATCAAAGATGGTAGCATGCAAGCCATGTGCTTCTGAGATCTACCATTGGAGATGAATGCTAATGCTAATGGATAGCTGCATTCAGTTAATACACACAAACATTCAAGTGTTTGTCCCAGATCTTTGTCTAGTATTGTACTTAAGTATGTGCTTGTATTGTAGACCCATTGGTGAATCATTGTGTATTCTTTGGGTTATTCTGGTTCCTTGTTTGTTATGTTTGGCTTTTTGCTTTGTAGTTTGCTCATTTCAAACAGTTGCACTTGGGTTCTATAACTTCGCTCTGCCTAAGCTTTTGTTACAGAAGGCAACACAACCGTGCTGCGTACCTTTTGAACCGGCTTCGTTTTGGAAGCGCAGCTTTGATGCCCTAAAAGGCTGCCTACATAGATACCTCACCAGGTTTAGAAAAAAGAGCCACTGTTGACAGGTTGCTCAATTCTGTCTTGCAGATTACAGAACTGATGAGTCACTTGAGCAGAATGAAATGTCAAGTGTGTCAGTTTCAGGTTTTGATATGTGCTGCATGACTGCAAGTTCAAATCATTTCCGAAGTATATGTGTTTATTAACCGATATAACATAAGCAAGTGGATGAATGAGTGAATTGGATGCTTTCCTGTCTTTCCCTGTTGTTTTTTTTATTTTATTTTTGGACCCAGTTAGCTTAAACGTCACAGTTATTGAATGCTTCAGTCTAAATAGCTGTTCAAATGTATTTTAGTGTTTTGATGTATTAGTGCTTTTACTGAGGAAAGATTGGAAATTTCTTCCCAGTTGAAGCTGTAATCGTTTTTGAAGCGTTGAAACCTTTTAAAGACACTAGATGTGCCATAAAATGGTTACAGCTATTGCCTAGTTTATATCCAATGTTATGATATTTTGTTAAAGAGCAGCGGCTGCCATCTAAAGTGAGCTCTATTCCCGTCATCTATCAGTGGCTGATGATTGCAGCATTCGTCTCTTTGTGCTTCATTATGACGGTTTTGCCTAGATCTGTTTCGGTGTTTGTGATGTGTATAGGATAGCTGGGAGAGAAAGAGACTGTAAAGCCACTCTGGAGCCCAGGGGAATAAAACTGAGGCTCATTATTTATCGCCACACAACTGGGGCCAGTTGAGATCGCTTTATGTTCTTTCATGCAACATCGCCATAGAGCAATGTCATGTTAAGACACGGGGACGGTCCCTCCGGAGTCGCCTCAGGTTAAGTGCCTTGATCAAGGGCAGACCGGCTGAAGAATCGGCCTTAGGTGGCTTTGAACCTTCAACATTTTGATTTCCAGACCAGATCTTTAACTGCTAGGCTATACCAGAATAACAAAAGGGATGTTTTAATAGTTATATGGATAAATGCAGGATAACAACCGACAGTCTCTCAAGCACTAAAATATATTTGTGAGATGTAAATCTGTGTTTTTGTCACAGCTACCTGTGAAAAGAAATGGTGTTTAGTCGGTTGCTTTATTTTTGTTTATGTGGCGTCAAACTGGGTAGCCTCACCCATGGTAAAATCTCATTGGTCCAAAATTATTTTTATCATAATTGAATATTTAAACCACAGTTATTTAGCTGTGATTATCACATTGTGCCACATTTCTATGATCATATTAATTCTAATAATTCTAATATCTAATAGTATGTTAAATGTTATACATTTTTTCTAAATTCATTTTTATATGTAAATTATATATATATTTTTTTTATAAATTGGTCTTTTCTTTATCACATAATGTGCATAACCTGTAGATAAATACAATTCCTGAGAATAATCCCCTTTGTTCTCTCTCACTCTCTTACAACATTTCTCTCAGAATATGGTTTCTTAATATTTACAGTACAGTACATTAGCTTATGGTATGTGTCCGCTTTAATAGTTTCAGAATTATAGTAAAGCATTTCACACAATTCTAGAAACATATTGGAGCTGAACTGAACAAGTTTTAATGGATGCTGACGTTTCCCTGCACCCGTTTTAATAGATGTTGCATTTCTTTGACACCATTTTTAGTTTGTTTGTATGCTCTGTGAATAATGATCCTCTTCACCCCAGGAAGTTGAATTATTTTGGAGGTTGTCTCTGTATCTTTTGTTCATTTTAACTTCTGTTTTTTTTTTTTTCATTGTAATTTCTCAGGGGCCAGCCATTGTTTTGAGCTTGTTTTTTCCCACCATTGCTTTGATCTTTATATCTTTAGCTCTGATATGATCCTACAGCTTTTGGTTTTAAAATGGCAGGTTCAAATTTTCCAAATCGAATTACTGAACCCCAAGGAGGAGTACACAAATATAGAAAGGTAGTGGGTAAATGTTTGACGGAATGTACAAAAGAGACGTCTACAGTGCAAAAAAATGCTATTCAAACCTTTTTTGAGTGTAGAGGATGGCAGAGGTGAATGAAGGCATCATGATCCATGTACTGTTTGATGGATCATTGAATGTCTTTAGTCTTTGGAGATTATATTGAGTGTTTAGCGCTCAAATGTATTTTTTATTTTCTTTACATTTTAAGAGTCATGTAAGGCTTTTGCTCCAGTTAAAGGGTTAGTTCACCCAATAATCAAAATTATGTCATTAATAACTTACCTTCATGTCGTTCCAAACCCGTGAGACCTCCATTTATCTTTGGAACAGAGTTTAAGATATTTTAGATTTTGTCCGAGAGCTCTCAGTCTCTCCATTGAAACTGTGTGTATGGTCTACTGTCCATATCCAGAAAGGTAAGAAAAACATCATCAAAGTAGTCCATGTGACATCAGAGGGTCACGGAGCCGAGCCGAGCCAGATAACGAACAAAATATTGACTTGTTCTCAAGTCAAGAACCGTTTCTGTCAGATGCGTCCGATTAGAGAACCGAGGAGCTGATGATACAGCGCATGTGTGATTCAACGTGACGCAGACCGACACACAGAGCATCTGAACCGAACTGATTCTTTTGGTGATTGATTCTGAACTGATTCTGTGCTAATTTTATGAGCGCTGGTAAACCGAAGGCTTGAATCAAGGGCAATCATCACAAATGACGCTATAATGTCGAGCGCAAAGGTTTCTTCAACCGGTTTATTGAATCAAACTGTCCGAAAGAACTACTGGTGATCCAAAAACCGATGCAACCGGTTCTTCACTCGTGAACGAGTCATTATCTCGCTCAACTCTGTGTTCATCTTCAGTTCTCTCTTCACAGCAGTTCAGTCAGTGTACTGTTGGAGTGCATGCATTACTCCGGGATATTGGTTTGTTTGAACTCAGAGGGAGTTTCAGCCACATTAAAAAAGTTAATTGAGACGCGAACCATTTTAAACGATTCAGTTCGATTTGGTGAACTGGTTCAAAAAGATTCTGTTACATCGAATGATTCGTTCACAAACCAGATATCACTACACTGTACAGACACGGAAGAGAAGACAATGCTGAATAAAGTCGTAGTTTTTGATATTTTTGGACCAAAATGTATTTTCGATGCTTCCAAATATTCTAATTGACCCTCTGATGTCACATGGACTACTTTGAAGATGTTTTTCTTACCTTTCTGGACATGGACAGTATACCGTACACACAGCTTCAATGGAGGGACTGAGAGCTCTCGGACTAAATCTAAAATATCTTAAACTGTGTCCTGTAGATGAACGGATGACTTACGGGTTTGGAACGACATGAGGGTGAGTCATTAATGACATAATTTTGATTATTGGGTGAACTAACCCTTTAAGTGTTGTATGGGCACAATGCGGCAACCTTCCGGTCTCTCTCATGAAACCAACACAGAAGTGACTAAAACTGCAATTCATCAACTGGCTGCTAGAGGCTGGCTCCAAAAAAGAGTCAATCAAATAGACTCCCCATTTTGGATGTGTGAACTTTACAGCAGAAAAAGTGTTTTTAATTTTAGTAAAACATGCATTATTTTTAGCATCATAAATGTCTTAACTTTTACTTCATTTTGTCCATATGAATAAATACTTTGCTGGAAGAAATATACACAAATAAATTAATGAATTGATTAAAATGAAACCTGACCCCCCTATGTATTTTTTTAAACCGTTAAGCAGGGTAGGTAGGTGATAGATATATTTATTATTCAGCATACAAATATTTGAAAGGACTAGTCCAGTCGACGTCACTCAAATCTGTATTCATTTTTTATATATGCAGATTTTTTTTTTTAATGCACATTTCTGTGATGTTGACTAGACTCTTCTCTTTCAAGAAATCTTTGATAGACAGCTAAGTAGCAACAATTCCAGCAGCTTTTAGAAGCCTTTGTGCTCTTCTGCACATAGCACCAGCTCACAAAGGAGGAACACAAACCAGGCTGTGGATGATGCTGAAAGAGAGGCATTCTAATGACAATGAGCTGCCGGTGAAATGGAACTGTCCCATGCTGGCTGCCTCTGTCTGCTGAGAGGGTCGTTAAATGCAACTGGTACTGCTGCAGTCTCTTTCTCTCCCTTTCTCCCTCTCATGGTATCTCTACAGGGTGCTCTCTGGAGTGTAGTTAACAAGCTGTGCGCACAGACAGTGTACTGTACAAATGGAGGTGTGTGTGCACTAAGGGACACGCAGGGCTCTGGTTGAGTCAGGCGCGTTTCAGCACAGCAGGTTGTGTTTCTCTGAAGACATCAGATTGGGAGCTTCAGTCCAGGTATGTTCTCATCAGAATCTGACTTATCAAGAGCACCTTATTTCTCCAAAATGATGCGTTCATATAGCCGACTGCAGAGTGTTCACTTCATTAGGGGTAATGATTCTCTTTGCATTATTGGGAGAAAGTTTGATCGGACCAATTATTCCTGCTGTGGAGAAAGAGGAACAAGGGAATGAGGGAGAGAATGAAAGAATGAGCGGTTGCAGAGTGAATGGGTGCAGCAAACAAGCACATATGCATGCAAACATACAGCAAACAGCAGGTGAGCCAGTTTAAAGAGCTCCCGAAAGACCTCAGCTCATCAAGAACCGCAATCAATGCACAGATTGACTTAAGGCCAAACACGCACACTGCATAAGTGCGGCAAGCGAATGCATAAAGCTGCTTATACTGTAGTGTATTATTTTTTAAAGGGTTCTCTGCTTGACACCTGTGATTATTTGTGTTGATTCTTTGCATGAAGAAATGTGTTAAGAACTGACTTATTTAAATAAGCAATAAGCAGGAGGAAATGAAATCTCTTTACTTTTCTTTGCTCTTTTTATGGGAAAATCTTCTGCTGAATGTATGATTATTGTAAAAGCATAGAGGCCACAGGCAGGGAATGATGAGATGTGGTCAGCTGTGTCTCTACTTTCATATAGCCGACTGCATCGTTTTTGCAACTCTTAATCTTGTAGAAGTAAATTTTCTATATGTTTTCTTTTTCTTTTCTTTTTTTAAAAATCATGCATTTTTGGTAAAAAGGTAGCTGTGTGGTAAAGTGTGTCAGGTGCAAATAACAGCAGAATACAGTAAGAGTTTGGAAAGCCCTGGGAAAGGGGGAAAATAGGCCATGAATTTAGAATGTGTTCCCATTTGGTCATGTATAATTAATTATCGTTCCCTTATTTTAATTTAGTTAAACACTGAAAACCCTAATAAGTTGACTGAACTAAATTTATTGAGTAAACTTGTTGCCTCAATTTAATTGAGTAATGGAGTCTCCCAAAACTTACATATTTAAGTTTATTTAACTTGACGGTTTTGTAGACTACCTAAATCCCTCAGAGGTTTAAATGTTGATACTTGATTCATTTGAAGTCACCATTGTGGTGGAAAGTGTTTGGTTTAGTTGGGATCTTGGTCCAGTTACTTCTTGGGTTAATTTGTCTCTTGCAGCTGTATTGGTGTATTTTAAAACGCTGTTTTTGTGGTGAAAAAAGACAAATTTAAATGAGCTCAAGTGTTATTTGATGTTTTTTGTTGATGAGAGAGTCATCACATAATACGTGTTTGAGATCATAAAATAAGTTTTGTTTGATATTTTTAACAGGCACCAGGAGTAAAATACTTATTTTAAAGATGGACAAAATGAATGTGTTTGAAATAATTTGAGTAAAATAATCAATCAAGTACTCACACACACAGACTTCTAGATGTAGCATATGCATCACAATAATGGTGACAAACAAAAGAGCTCCATAGCACAAACTCCTCCTTATTTTCCAGCCTTTTTTTGTTCTGATTGTCACCATTGATGTGATGCATATCCAAAATCTTGATGTTTGTTTTGTGACGACATGATCGGTTTTCTAAAAGTAAGTACATTGTTTTATCTACAAAGTTTATATCCATAAAAGTATATCCATAGTTGCAGCAATATATTTTATTTTACTATAATAAGTCACCATTACAAGCAAGATATGTGTATGTTAGATCTCAACTCTCTTTGCCACAGTAACAGTGTTTTACAACACACAAGTTACAGCAGCAAGAGACAAGCTTACACCAACAAAGAGCTGATAACACCTGAGCTCTTTGAAACTTTGTCTTTCTTCGCCACAAAAACAGCATTTTAAAATATACTGTTATAGCAGCAAGAGACAAGCGAACATAAGAAGTATCTGGACCAAGATCCCAACTAAACCAAACATTTTCCACCACAATGGTGACTTCAAATGAATCAAGTATCAACATTTAAACCTCTATTAATTCTCAATAAGAGCTTCTCTAGATGTCTGACAGAAATAAAGTCACAGAACCTTGTAAGGAGGATCTGTGAACATCTATATCGGATGTACAGAAGACATAAAAAAACATTTAAAAAAGACGTCATAAAAACATTCTCTCCTCAGTGGATGTCTTTTCAATGTCTGCAAAGACATAAAAATACTTTTTTTTTTCTTTTTTTTTACAGTGCAGCATAGGGTTTACTGTATTTTCATAAATATTGTGACAGTTTGTCAAAAGGTCAAAGTGTAAATTTGCTGTTATTTGTTTTACTTCAGTCTGCTGTAAAAAATAAGAACATCATTTTCAGTTAAATTTACATGTTGAGTTAACTTAAATATATAAGTACACTTGAAATTAGTACCAAGTTAAGTGAACATAATTAAGTACGTTAAATTAGCATCAAGTTTGGTGAACTGAGTGATTTAAGTACAATCTACAAAACCGTCAAGTGAAATAAACTTAAAAATGTAAGTTTTGGGAGACTCCATTACTCAATTAAATTGAGGCAACGAGTTTACTCAATCAATTTAGTTCATTCAACTTATTAGGGTTTTCTACAAAACCGTCAAGTTAAATAAACTTAAATATGTAAGTTTTGGGGGACTCCATTACTCAATTAAATTGAGGCAATGAGTTTACTCAATCAATTTAGTTCATTCAACTTATTAGGGTTTTCGATCTAACGAGTTAAGCAGTAACTTTAGCTGCCATGTTCTTTCGCTCAAAGGAAAACGATTGGGCCACTTCATCAAATACTTAAGTTGTAATTTCAATAATCATCTCAAAATCACGTACCACAAGGATTTAAATTAACATATTTCACCAGTAGAAATCATGCAAAACAACTTTATATCTACATAATTTTAGTCACCGAACATATTACACGAAGAAAAACTTCCTCTTGAATTGTAGTTAAGCAACCAAACAGACCAAAAGGACAAATTTTGTAACCCACCAATCAGTGCTTTTGTTCTCTTGTTGCTAGGCAGAATTTCTCCAATGGCCAATCACATTAAAGGAAGAACAGAGTGACGTTGAGTTTTTCGAAAGGATTACTCATGATTTTGAGCTCACAACACTTGAAATCTTAAGTTTATGCATTTTGAAGGTAAATTAGTTAAATTAACTCATATTTTTAAGTGACAGGGCCAAAATGCTAAATTTTAAGTAATGTTTAGTCAACATTACTTGATTTTTTAAGTCAAGGCAACATTAGGGTTTACAGTGAATCATGGCCATGATACTAAAATTAGGCAACACATTAAGCTGTGGGATTCCCCCCAATGTTATGTGTGGATCCATAAAACAAATGTATGACTACTGTATATGAAATGCATTGTCATATGAAGTAAAAACATGAAACCTATTGTACAAATTGGAGCACTTTTATATATTAACACATATCTAGATATATCAAAGATATAGGGCAATATATTCTGTATGTATTAACTGTAACAATGCCTAGCTTACTCTTATTGAAATATAGTCAGTTTAATTGCAATATGTTATTTTTACAGTTGACCCAAAGTCATAATTTCTGTTGTATATTTAATGCAAAAAGGCATGCAAAAAAAATGCAAATTTGGAACAGTATATATTACAATTGTAATTTCTGCCAGGTCTTTATTTATATTCCTGTAAGTATTTTGCATGGGTGTTAACTTTTATGACATTAGGGTGAAATTTCATACTTGTTGATCTTCGAAGGGCTTTTTACATCTGTTAAAGCCTTCCATCTGGATTTAATTTACAACTAAATCTGCTTTCTCAGGGAGAGTTTTCCCATGATTGCACGCAGAATTGTCAAAGCATGTGATTAGACAAACAAGCTCAAGTGTCTTTTTAAAAGGAAATGAAGCTCCTCAAGTCGTTTTTCTCCCTCTGCAATAATAATAATGCTGCTGAATGATTCAGAGCATGTGTTAAAAACCACAGCGCCGATGTTGATGAAGGATACTTGAGCCTTCAAGATTAATAAAATCAAAACAGACAATTATTTGTCCAGGAAGTCATGTTTTTATCACAAGCTAATTAAAAAAAAGGCTTTGAATGTGGCTCATCCAATCAGAATATTGCACCTGATTTTTTATTTTTTCTCTGAATGCTTGTCAGAGGCCTTTTATTTTGTAGTCTATCGCTATTGCCTTATTGAGACATCTCTTAGCACAGATAGTCTTTTCCAGCTATTTAGACATATCTTCCATCCTGAAATCCAATCGCAACCATTTTGAGTTGGAAAAAAAGATTGTATTTACTTAATAACAACTCGACAAGGGTGAGTACAGCAGTCCGTGCATCGGTCAGCTATCAGTGTCTCATGTCCAGGAGGGTCACGGGAGTTATCTGCGCTTCTTCTAATGCTGCTGAAATACTGAGAGGCAAAGGAGGTATACACGGATGGAAACCGGTCAAATATCTCTGATGGCATGTGACAGGCAATGTCACGCCGGCCATTAGGATACAAATAAACAAATTTCAGCTGGGACTGAAGGAAGGTTGGAAGGCCCCAGAAGATTCGATCGTCCATCTCCTTGTGTAATGATTTTCCTCCCTGATCTAATTTGGAGGCTGTGGCACACTGGACCGAACTGGTTTCTTTGGGCCGAAGTGTCATGTCCTTTCTCAAGTGAAAATGACATCTGTCTAAGAGTGTTGACGTCAAATGTTTGTGATTTGAAACGAGACCTCACAGGACTTCTGTTCTTGAATTCATAAAATATGGGTCAATAGAAACCAGATAAGTCTGTGTTCCTGCTTACAGATCATACAAGATCTTGTGTTTGTTCAGATGTATAATATATTTCCCCCCAGAATGTTATATTTAGACTATTTATATAAATATTACTTTATTTTACCAGTGTTATATTTTATAAATGTATATTATGACGTATGCATGTATATATATGTTCAAATGATGAGTGCCTGACTGTGCAAAACAACTGGTTTCCATGATGTTGCTACGATGTTTATTTATGCACATAATATTTAAAATATATAATAATTCTATCTTTTTTTATATTTTGAGTTTTCCCCCCCAAAATAGATAAGAGTATTGTAAATATGATATTATATCATTGTTATGGATTATTTTATATAATATGCATTATATTACTCTATTTATTATATTTAATTTATTATTATTTAATAAGGAAAATAATAATTAATAATAGTTAATTGCAATAGTTAACACTTTTTTGATAGTCAGAATTTTATTTATTATATATTTCATTTTATTTTGATTTATTATATTTAATTGTATTTAATTGTATTATTTTATTTTATTTTATTTTATTTTTAATAGACTTTATCTGCACACACACACACACACACACATATCAGTATTTATTTATTATGTCGTGATTTAAGGTTAATGGAAATGTCTGTAAAATTATTGGATAATGTCCTCAAATAAAATTACCAGTAAGGTTTTAGTTTCTTTTCTTTCTTTTTTTTTCCTTTTTTGTTCTAGGCTGAATTCTTATGCAAGCGACTTGACCTGTAACATTGTATAGAGATGTTTTACAAACCCTACAATTTGCTGTAATTTAATAATCCATTCTTCGTTTTTAATTGGCTGGTTGTTTAATGTGCAGTCTGAGCAGGGCTTTTGTCTGTAAGAGCTCGTCGGGGCACTCAGCAGGTTTGACCGGCGTGAAAGAGAACAGAAGAAAGCGAGAAAGCTGAGCCCATCAGCTAGACAGACAGATGGAGATGGAGGTAGTTACAGAAAAGCATTAACAGAGAGCAATGGAGAACTTTTCCCTGGGAAAGGGTTCAGGTCACTCTGCTCTCAGTTTGTCTGTATCCAGCCTTGAAATACTACACCTTTCTAAAGAAAACCGGACTGTCCATACTCTACTGTAGATTTTACAGCTCTCAGAAAAAAGGTGTAAAACTGTCACTGTGCCAGTACTGCTTCAAAGAGGATTTGAAAGTATTAATATGTAACTTCAAGGTAGAAATATGTATCATCAGGGGTTAATAAGTTATAGTTTATTTGATGTAAATATCTTTTTTTAACCTTATATATATATTGCCCAGTTTTTAATTATTTTAATTGTTATCATGACAAATTTTATATTTTATGTATTTAAAATAATTGTCAAAATATAAAATCCAATATATATATATATATATATATATATATATATATATATATATATATATATATATATAACATAAAAATATATTTGTTTGTAAAGTTTCTTACTGAATTGTATTCAAATGTGTTATAATACATTATTAATTCATTGTAAATATTTGCTTACTATTGCATTCACATTGGATTCAGCCTAAATGTAGGACCTGTAAGAATGGAAAAGTTTTTACTTGCATCTAAAATACAGTTTGAAACATACTTTTGGTTTCATTAAACTGCACTGTTTACAATATTCATTGATTAATTGACTGAATGATTGATTCATTGATTGCTTGCATGGCATTGTTTTTCTCATGCTTTTTGTCCATAAGAAAGTAATGAATGTTTGGAATGACATGAGGGTGAAATATTCTTTTAATCTAAATCTGATTAACATCCCTGCGCTTGTTAGAGCGGTACACCGCTATGTGCCCCCCACACACCCACATGACAATAATCTGTCATAAGTGCAACAGCTCTCTTCATTATCATATGCTAATGGTCATCTCACACATCAAACATTTGGTCCTCTCAGCCTGCCCTTTACTACAGACGGGCTCCTGAGGTATTTCTGGCCATTTCTTAGCAGGAAGCCGCTATTTGCCTTCAAGAGAGAAGCAAATAGCTGGGCTGTGGTGAGAAGGGTCCAGTGGGGGCAAGATAAAGTCGGGTCAAAGCAGCCGGCTGTCTCATTGGCGACGGGTGTCCCTGCAAAACTGGAGTGATAGAGATAAGAGAAAGCGGCGCCGCTCTTTAGCACACCAGCTGCAGGTCTGTATGATTGTGCCTTCCAGTGAATTAGATATGACAGCAACTTGAGGAGAAAAAAAGAGGCTTGGAAGACTTCAGATAAAAATGAGGAAAGAAGGAAGGTTGAAGAACGAAAAGAAAAAGTCTAAGATGAAGAAGGAAGCACGGATAGATTTTTAGGGTCATTGGGGCTCACACACACATTAACTACATTTATGTCAATAAAATCAGACCTGGTCAGACAGCTAGATTTGGACAAACTAGTGAATTATTTTGTGGGGAGGAAGACACCAAAGCTTGACCAGAAAGGGTCAATACGTGGCAAAAGGTAGGAGTCTAACTTACTGTCAGAGTATATCATTTATTTTTATTACAAAATCAATAATACATTTGATGATACAATTTGATTTTTTTCCCCAATGATTTACAGCAGGTTTTAATGTTTAAATGTTTGAAATTACAACTATGGTTTGATTTCAAATATGTTATTATTATTATTACTATTTTAATATATTTTTGTGTGAATATATGTATATATTCAAAATATCAATACAGCAATATATTGTGATGCATTCCTTGCGGATTCACGTATCGATATGGATGGTTATGTATTGATACAGCAGCAAATGCTTTGATGCAAAGAAACAATAGAGAAGACAATTTAAAGTTTAAAATAATAATAGCTCTGGGATTTAGAAACTGAAATGTCTTAAATTGTCCCAACCTGAAGGCTTTTTCTTCTCTGTTTCAGCATTAATCTATTATTTTAACCATCACTAGTACTCTTGCACCTAATCAATAAGTCCACCTTAAATATTGATACAAAACATAAAAAAACTGATCCACTGGAATATAGTGATTAATATTATTATTACTGTTGTAGTTGTTATTGTCTAAAATTGAACACCTTTGCAATGTAAACAAATGACAGGCTACATTTGTTATTTATCTCCTTCACACTGCACTTTGATGTCAGGTATATTATGCATTTTTTATTGACACTGATATTTTTACATTTATTTCCAGAGAGATATTATTGAGTTTACAGGCTAAAGTGGTCTTGCTATTGAAAGCACTGTTGCTATTGTAGAAAAAATACATATTTGCGTCACATTTAAAATATAATCATATAATAAATTCCTGAATTGTTTTTATTTTTATAATGATAATTCAGAAAATGAGAAAACCTGAATAAGCCTAACCCGTGTTGTGATAATTTTTTTAAGGCACTCAACGTGTTAAAAAATAAATAAGTACTGTAATATAATAAAAGTTTAGTCAAATAGGCTAACATAAAAAGACCAGACCCCTCGATGCCTGTGAAACTTTTCTCCCTCAAACAGCACGCTACTTCTACACTACAGGCAGGGCCGTGCACAGACCTTTTGAGGGGCATGTGCTGAAACTGAAAAAGGGCACCCCCCCCCCCTTTTTATATCAAGATTATTTAGTAACCCTGCATAAAAGGAAGAAATGGTCACATCTTCATGACAAATTCAATAACACAAAATAATAGTCTCAAAAGCTTTAGATTTATTCACGATTAATAACAACCATAATAATAGTATTAGATAATTAGATAATATAGATAAACAGGGTTTTAAGGGCTTCTTTAAACCTAATACAACAGCAACCTTCTGTGAGCCATGTATCTGGCAAAAATTTGATACTGTGGTGGACCAGGGATGTTGGTCTCTCGAAGGTCTCTTATTCACTACACTTTCCCTAAAATAAGCCAGCAATGAAAAAATAAAAAAAAATAGTGTGAAAAGTACAGTTGCAGTGAAAAGCATTTCTGAAGGATCACGTGACACTGAAGAGTATACTGGAGTAATGATGCTGAAAATTCAGCTTTGATCACAAAAAATAAATTACATTTTAAAATATTCAAATAGAAAACAGTTATTTAAAATTGTAAAAATATTACACAATATTACTGATTTTGCTGTATTTTGGATCAAATAAATGAAGCCTTGGAATGAATCACGAATTACATTCTGTATGATAAAATATAAAGATTTCAGTGATCTTCTGTAATTTTTTTTTTTTTTTAGTTACTACTACATTACTGTAGTAAAACCATGTTTTACAACATTTTATAAAGAGAGTATACAGAGAGTATACCATAACATGATTAGCCTAAATGTTAATAAATTAAGTGTATCAGCAATCATAAATCAAAGAAGAAATTTCTTAGAAATATGTTATCTAGGTGACGAGGATCACTCGTCGCTGTGTAAGTTCCAGTACGAAACAGCGCGGGGGCGCACCTGTTATGATTTTCCGATGGTAAAAACAAATTATATGTTGTTGTATTACTTATCAATATATCGTTTTTGACCAGCGAATGTGTGCAAATGTGATTTTTTTTTTCTGTCCGTCATTAAAACGGCGATTGCGCCTGCCGCTGCGGGCATCACATTACATTTTCATCTAGGTTACAAACTAGTTTTTTTTTAGCTATATAGACGGAGCGCTCAGTTTTTCCTGTGGTAAAATGCATTTGGCCAAATTAGCATTTTATAAAAGATGAAATGCTACTATCTGCACAGGCTATTTAAGTGTTGGCTATGTATTGGCTATATGGCAAATGCTAGCCCTCTCTCTCAGGCGACTTCCCACATGTCTCAGTCAGTGAGTCAGTCAGACATCAAATAAATAAAATATGAGCCTTTATAGACAGTGTTTAGTAGTACTTCTTCAAACAACAAGATACTTATTTACCCTTCGCAAAACTTTGTTCAGCTCAGCTGTTGTCTACTGTGCGGCTGCTGTGGAACTTCAGTTGATTCAATGAGAGGGGGCGGAGTTATCAGCTTACTGGCCGCTTGAGGATCGAATAAGATTTACACAAGCTCGTTTTAAGAACTTTCATTTGGTAAAACAGACAGACAGACGTAAAGGGTGACCAATAGCAGTGATTAAAAAAAAAAAAAACACCACCAAAAAAAGGGCACTTCGGAGTGTAAGGGCAAAAAGGGCATGTGCTCTGCACAGGTTGAGCCCTACCTGTGCACGTGCCTGACTACAGGCTACACACAGCAACATATCTGCATGTTCTCACATCACATCGTTCTTGTAAAATAATAATAAGTATATAAACATCAAAATCACTTCGCTGAGAATGAAACACCACTTACCAGCTGCCACGGTTCTGAAAATATCTTTGAGCAATTAAAAATGCGCGTGCGGCCTGAGGAATTTTCCCGGTCAGGTGAAAGGACAACTTATTGGTCATTTTATTTACGACTAAATTATTATTTAAAATAGACTAAATTGTAATAATATTATGATTGGGCGTTGACAAAAGGGTTTGTTATTACAAAAAAAAATTTTCGAGGAAATTTTGCTTTGACAAAAGGGCACTTTTGGGGCAAAGGAGCAGGTGCTCATGTGAACCGGTTATTTCGGACAATTCGATCAAATAAACCAGTTGAAAAAAAAAAACGGTTCACCGGTTCTTTTGCGCTCGATGTAATGTCATTAGCGATGACTGCCCTTAATTCAAGCCTTCAGTTTACCCGCGGTTGTAACATAAGCACAGAATCAGTTCAGAATCAATCACCAAAAGAACCAGTTCGTTTCAGACGAGCTGTGAGTCAGTCTGCTTCACACTGAATCACACATGCGCAGTATCATCAGCTCAATGAGCGCTTCAGAACTCCTGACCTGATATTTAGATATACTATTCTTCAATAAATATATTTGTTTGACAGGGAAGCTGTGCGCAAACAGGAATATATATTATTTAAAAAAAAAAAAAGCACCCCAGAAAAAGGGGCACTTTCTCTCCAGGAATAAAAAGGGCAGGTCCTCAAGCCCCCTTTGATGTCTATGTGTGCACGTGCCTGTGTGTGTGTGTGTGTGTGTATGACTGTATTCTCTATATATTATTGAATGCATTATTAATATTACACTTTATATATATATATATATATATATATATATATATATATATATATATATATATATATATATATATATATATATATATATATATATATATATATATTGAATGTAATATTTTGTAAATAAGTTAATTTTATGCAGAATAAATATCATCATACAATTTGATTATATATATATATATATATATATATATATATATATATATATATATATATATATATATATATATATATATATATATATATAAAATAAATCAATATGGCGTCTGCCACTAGAGACATTAGTGGCCTAACAGGCCATGATGGAGGAAAAAATAAGTTTCGTTTAAGTAGTACAGAAGTGTACACGAAAGGAGCCTCAATGTTCTTCTGAGTCTTCAGTATCCATTGCCCTCTAGAGAGGATCTATGGATGAACGTCTTTCTTTCCTGCCTCAGAGTGGATTCACATTGATGGTGTCTCTACAATCACTCCTTCATCCCACCATCACTATATACACTCAATCCTCTCCAGCACTCGACTTCTGTGGGTCGATAGGATTTTGGAAGTTGTTCCAATTTAAATGCAAATGTCTTCCCTCGTTCTCTGACCAGTCGGCACCCCTGTATCCCCATTAACTTTTGAGTAGCCTTCAGTGTTTTAATGGGATGCTTACCTTGTCTACGTGATGCCTTGTGTTTCAGACCTCTCTCAATTGAATTCCACAAATATCACTTTACATTCCACATATGCAGTCACTGTATAACTTCTCTTTGCGGTTCAATATTTTTTTTCATTGTTGTTTTTGCTATTGTTCTTGTTTCATTCTGAGATATGCTAAAAGCGGCAGTGATGTATCACATATGACGAAAGCGTAATGTAAAGCCACGATAATGACAGAGGAATGGCCAATTGCCTTTTCTCGCAGTCTCTGAGCAATTGCAAACCTCTGAGTTCACTCAAAGAATTTCCTTTCCCCAATCTCGCAGTTCAAAGACGATGTAATTTGGCCTCCCCTGCAGCAAGGGAAAATTGTTTCAATTAGCTTCTAAACGGCTTTCTCGGAAGCTATTGACTCACTTTTTTGTGTGTGTGGACACGACACTATGGGTTTTGAGAACGTATGTTCTTAACATCAGTTGCAGTGGACACGTTAACTGTCCTAGTCAACCTTACTGCCTCAGTGAGAAAAGTAGCATTTTAGTGACATGTCATGTTTTAAGCAGAGTAGTTTGTTGTATTATACTCATTTTCATGTTCTTCCCCACAATTTTTTTAAATGCATTCAGCTTGGACCTCTTACACTCGGTTATTACACTTCGGTTTGTAGATAACGCAGTCTTTGCATTGTGGCATTGAGTGTGTCCCTCTCATGGCCTTTGATAAAAATGTTTATATACTTTAAAAACATAGTTTTAAAGTAGCAAATATGTTATTTTTTTTTTTTTAAATTGGATTCTTTAGCATCCTGCTTCTTAAGAACTTTAGGATAGGTCTCCTTTCTGATGCATTTAAAACTGTTAGTGAAATCTGGTGTTTGAGATTTGGTCTTGCATTCATTTGCATGCTGAACTGTGATTGATCTTTTCTTCTGCACAGGCAGCACAGAAGCTGTTGGTTCTAGAGCTCTGACAGAAAACTAAATGTGCACTGACTGTCATGACAACGGCAGCATTTTATTTATGCAGAAGCATCACCTAAACCTTAAGCTTGCCAAAACTTTATCACCTGTACTTTTGCTGCCTTACAAAAAGCATTTTTTTTTTTGTGTAAAAGCAAATGCAAATCTCTTGCATCGCAAATAACTTGTGATTTGCATAGAGATAATGGATAGTTTAAGTAAATCTATCTATCTATCTATCTATCTATCTATCTATCTATCTATCTATCTATCTATCTATCTATCTATCTATCTATCTATCTATCTATCTATCTATCTATCTATCTATCTATCTATAACATATAATATAAATTTAAAGTTTATTTAAAATCATAGCATTTGGTAATTACTTGGCTTATAAGAGAGGCAATACTTGACGCTAGCTGATCGGTATCACTTCATTTCCTCTTTGGCATGTTTAGATAAATGATTTCAGTTCTGCAGATTTATAGTATCTGTCAAACAGCAATGTGTCGTCTATATCTAGATAAATCTGCAGTTTCTGAAGCATACGCTCGGTGCACATTCGTGTTGCTTATGCTGCAGTGCTTAGTGTTATACTTGAGTGAGTGTTTCTCTCCCTCTGACCTCTGACTGCTGACAAGTAGTAGGCGATTTTAGAGAGATTAAGAAGATCGTAAGTGCAGTTATGGACACCTCTGTGAACTGCTGTAAGTTAGCCTCCTGCTGGTAAATTACTGGGCCTTTATAAACACTGGCGGGCGAAAGAGGAAATTACAGCAGATGCACTTCATCAAATGTCAGTATGCCGCATTCTCAAAGCCATAACGCACATAAATAACAAATTAAATAAACTATATTGCAGGGTATTTGATTTCACAGATGTGAGAAAATATGAACATGTTGATAACTGTAATGCAACAGATGATGTTGCATTAGGTCTTGTTTTTTCAATGCTTTTCAGTCACAGTTTTTTTCTTTTAGAAATCATGTCCGGTAAATTACTCAATATTTTCTCATGTCATTATTAATTTAGTTGACAGTAGCCTACTCTCTCTGAAATTGCAATTTTAGTTTGAAAAGTCTGTCAAACTGATACTTTGAACATGACAAACATTCATCTAGTTAAACATGAACAGTTAGCAACTAGTTCATGATTAGCTTACAGTTAGCAGACTGTAAGTATTTATTTGTGTAAATTTTGTAACCGGTTTGTTCAGATTATCAGTGTTCAGCTCTTTTAGCTCACATAAGGCAGTTATCAACATTACTGCAGTCAATTCCGGCTTTTTTATGTATTAGTGCACCGTTATTGATCTTCAAGTTTTTTTGTTTAGTTTTTTTAACCCAGTATCTTAGTGTTTTTCGCTTTGCCGACAATCGAGAAATCCTGCATCAACAAACATTTCCGTTTGCTTTCATTGGCAAGATTAGCACTTGAACAGATGCTTGTATGCACGACTCCAAAGGCCTCTTCTGTTTAAAACCACATCATTAAACAAGGAGGAGACTGGTGTCTCTCACAGATATCACTTAAAATAGGTCTCGCTGCAGATTAGACATGGTTTGTGTTTGCATGTTACTGACTCACAGCTGAATCACATCCACACTGAGAGTCAAATTATTTCCCTGAGTGGTTCTTCTGAAAAGACATTGAGTCGTGTTTGTGGAGATGATGAGGGTCCTTTTACATTCCACCTGGCATGACAAATGTCAGATGAATAATAAAGATTTTGAAGACTGGGATATCTCTGCAGTTTAACTATTAAATGAATAACATGAATTTACTAAACAGTTGCACCATGGTACAGCTGGTGAGAACCTGCGTCTTCGCTGTCCACCCGTTTTTAAGTCAGTCATGATTTTCAGCACAAACAAGCCTCCATTCTGTGTAAATTAGCCTCTTAGTTTGTGCCTTATTCACCAAGGTCTTTATGAGAGTCCTTTTTGCCTGGTGCAGTTAATGCTATTACCACCCAGCGGAAAGCAGGCATTAAAGGGTATTTTATTTAAAAGACACATGCACTTTTTTGGATCCAGAAAGCGGTTATTCATGAAACGAGTGTTATATATCCAAACACAGTCACAGTAAAGTATGCCAGATCACAGCTGTATGCTCCATCATCCACAACCGAGCACTCCAGAGGACTGGGAAAAGCCTATAGTTTATGGGAACGCTTGCACCGTTACCTGATTTGCATAATTGCTTTAATGAATTAGTCGCTAAACCGTTATCAGTGGGAGGAACTTCATTCTTAATGATTTCCCTCTCTAAATCAATGGTAATATTTTGAGAGTATTTGAATTGTGAATTGCAGTTAAATTAAAGAATATGATTATAGTTTCATTCATGAATGCTGATTGGTCAATATTACATTCCAGATGCAATAAAATACACAGAGTAACAGCTATTATGTGAAATGCATTTATCCAACTACAATGCACAATGGGAATCAAAAGGCTGAAACTAAACGGAATATTCAATGGTTCTTGCATTTATTCATTCATCCATGCATGTATGTCTATAATGGAATACAAGAAAACATTCTGGAGTAAAATTTGAAATGTTTTTGTGCAAGTCTCTGTGACATGTATTCATGTGAAATACAAAAGATGTACACAAACTTGATTGCTGCTGTCATTAAAACATAAGAGCAACACAATACATTCTTACTAATTATTAAGTACATTATGATATTATAGTATAACTTCAATATAGTTTGAAGTAGAAATTGTTAAAATAGAAGCATTTTTACTAGTGTTCTCAGACTTTTGGAATTCACTACATTGTAAATATTTTACAAGAAAAAATTATATATTGTAGTGTAAAGATGGAACTTTCAAAATCTCCCCAATGTAAAAATTTTATGTTATGTAAAAGTCATACAAGTTTGGAATAACATGGTGAGTACATCGAAGAGTATACATTTTTTGGTGAATAATGAATTGTAATAATTACATTAATTTAATGCAATACTTTAAAAAATCCAAATGTATTTTTTCCGTATAACTCTTAAAATAGCATGAGCATTTTAAATGAATGGAATAAGGCCCTCATGGTTATGCTGTTGTACAGTACCTTAAATACAGAACTGTCGTTTCAATGATAATGGAGGTTGTTGTACATCTGCCCTGTTGGCTTAACTCATACGGGCCATAACTGACTGCGCTTTAACAGCGAATGACCCTAAAAGGTTAATCATAATGAACACAGACTGGTACCCATCCAATCCAACAAGGATGACCTATTCCCCCAGGATTCTCGATCCATAGCTTTGGTATTTGCATACTTTCCGTAATTATCTCAATCCAGTGGCATTGATTTTTGGGCTCCACTCGCAGTATCTCCACTGATATGCAAGGACATCCAAATTCAGCATCTGTTTCTCCTCTGTAAATCTGAACACCCCTCTTATCGCTGCATTAGCATTGCAGCCATGTACGCTTTTGTGCTATTGTAGCCGCAAAGTCTCAGTTTATTTCCAAATGGGCCCCTCTTTCAGTGGAAGGGTGGAGATAAGCTAAACAACTGTGATTTGACAGCAGAACGTATAAGCGGCAGGTCGTGAACAGAGGAAGCGAGCGTTTAAAGATGTATCACGAAATGGCCATGAGGTCAGAAGAGGTTCAAACAAAGCAATTTTTGCCCATAATGCTATAAATCAATAGGGACAGACGGCGGCTTGCTTTTGTGCACAGATATAAATATATAAATGGCTGAGCTGCCACACTGCTTGGTGCCTATTAATACGACGCCATCCGTTTGAAAGGGTTATCAAAAAACAAGAATGGCTGGCTGCACACCAACACAAACGGGTTGTGCTTCGGAGTGCTGTGAGATTGGGCACCCATGACTCACTACATATGGTTAAACGCCAGCGTGTGGGAGAGAGGGAAGCTTTTAGCTTAGCAAATGTGACCTTGATAATCTCTTCCACGTATAAGAATAGAAATTAGGTCTTGTTGGATGGCTTGTTTGCTTAGCTAACTTTAGCCTTGGCTCTCCATTGTTTTGTGATGGCCTGTCGCGAACACTTGGAACATGCTGAGCAAGAATATAAACGGCAGTCAAAATCTATTTAGTTTGAGAGACGTAACGAGCGCAAAATAAGTGCTCTTCTATGCAATATTAATCTAAATCGTGAATACACAAAGATTGAAGTTGAATGGCCTGTTTTTAGACACTCGAACCATTAGCATATTTGGCTCTTGAATCAGACAAAGATATTTGTAAAGTCTCGCTTCAACGCCTACGTCTGACCAAACGCCAACAACCGGATTTAGACAAGTAGGTCTTCAAGAATTTATGGTCGGATCCCAGTTCAGTTCGACTGCTTCTATTTATGTGGTTAACATGAAGAATTAGGGAAGGGAAGTTGGTTCGGCGCCGAGTTCAAAGGGGCAAAGCCCACTTTGCTGGACCTAGATCTGATGAGATTCCCAAGAGCTGTTATGTTCCTTCATGCAAGTAAGACCTCCTAAAATGTCTAGCAAAGAGTAATGGGCACTGTTTCAAAGACCGCTAGGTTGTTTTGACCTGTAATGAATTCCTTGACTGGGCAGGAGATTGGCTACTCGGCTCAGACCTGTGTGAGAGAGAGAGAGAGAGAGAGAGAGAGAGACAGAGAGAGAGTCTCCATTCCAATGCTGGGGAGTTAATAAGTCTGTTGGGGTCCGAATATAGGCTGTGAAAGGTTAGCCTAATTATATCCAAGAAATAAAAAGGTCAAAGTTCCATGTTAAAAGAAGAGGAAATACAGCTACTTATGTAAACAGTTTGCTCTTTTCTGAAGCACTATCAAATACTTTTACAAAGGTGAGTGCACTTTATACTGGAAGCGTGCAATTATTTTCAATGTTTAAAATACACTTTTGTTTCAGTTTTTTATGCAGAGACAACTATAAGTAACCCATTAGTAGGTTGTGATTAGCGAGCATTCTGACCAGCCCAACATCACAATGTTACGTAGTTCAACCAATAGCAAGACATGAGGTGGGGCTTCTGCTTGCCTCAGTTCCAGGAAACATGTTTTCTTCCCTTATGCTTTTTCACTTTATTATGTTTTATAGTATACAGCCATATTTATATGTGAGGATATATTAGATGCATATCAAGTATAGGGGAGACAAGGGGGGCAGAGTAACATTTTCTTTCCTTTTCTTTTATTTCATGTTGTTGTTGTTGTTGTTGTTATTTCATAATTCAAACTGTTACAAATAGACCATTACAGAAAATCATACATTGTAAAATCTGTTAAAGTTCCTGAACTGTATATGAAATATAACATATATAAAATATAGGTCATTCAAATACTCTATATACCTTATTGGAAAAGACTTGGTCGTAATAGTAAGTTTAATGCATTTAATGCATTCTAATTTAGAATGTTGCAAATATATATATATATATTTTTAATAACAAAAAGTATCTCAAAGAGTTCAACACCAAGTAACAGTTTTATTTCTTTAAAACCTTTACGTATGAATTGGGTGACCATATACCTCTTTTTCCCGACATTAGACGATTCCCAACTTGCCTACAATGTTCAGGTTTTGGCTTTGTTGTAATATTGTTTTCATACTTGCTGAAGGTAATGACTAAAAGTAAAAGTAAAAAAAGTAAACTTCAGGCAAGTTCTAATTGGCAGCCATGGACACCCAGTTTTTGATTACACTAATCAAATTGGTTAGAATGATAGTCTTTCCTAAATGTTTTGTACATTGTAATGATGTATTTCACAGTGCTTCCAGCTATATCCAATGCAAAGTTCTATAATGCCTTGATCAGCATTTTGTCTAACTATCTTGTCTTGCTCCCACTCTTTTCTTCCAAAATATTACAAGTTTGTCCTTGAAGTAGTGATATGTTTTATTCTTAAAGTGTCTGATTAAGTTGATGAGTGGTAAAAAAAAGTCTTAATAAGCAAATTTAAATACATCATGTGCATGTCCAAGGAGTGAGTGTGTTTAATGGCTTGATAAACACAAATGCTCTTGTCACAGTGCATTTTATACAGTTTAATTATTAATGAAAATTTAATTAGATTCCTGACATTCAGTATTTCTCAGTCAAATGCAGATTGAAATGCATTTTGATGCACAGTAGCTTATTTTTGCATTCTGGTCATCCTGCTCCGTATATTAAATGGACTTATATTCCCTCAGTCTAATTGATCTCTCTGCCTCATTTTTGGGGTACAAATGAAGAATGTCTGCCTGAAGAGACTCTTACCTTAACAAAAGTGCTATATGATCCTATTTTCCCCTCCAAATTATTCTCTTTAAATTGGGTGTCTTGAGACAGACCAGGTGAGGACTGCAGATGAAAGGCCAGCACCTTGGACAGTTCCAGCCCAATTTTGTGCCTGCTGGTCAAAATGAATCACTTTTAAAGAGTCTGTTCTGTAGTGAAATATCTGTAGAAGAACAGCTCATGCTGCCGTACAAGCCCAACTGAGATTGTTAAAAGTCTCATTAGCAACAAATAACCATTAATCCCCATTTATTATTGTCCTGCTGTTTATTATTCCCTGATTATGTTTTTTGGCTTCTGTTTTTAATCTGTTTGCAGTTAAAGATTCAGATGTGCAATTTACCAGGTGCTAAAACAGTCATTGTTATTAAGTGGATAAAGGGATCTGTTTTAGTTCAATTACACAATGATTCAGAAATGTATTGGATAAATATTGGGGGATATACCAACCCAGTAAATTCAATTATTATTTAAATTTTACATTTACTGTAAAATACACTGTAAAATGATTGATATATCATACATAAAGGAAGTAGATCTATTTAAATGAATTAGAAATTTCTTGTCTATGAATCCATCGAAATAGTTTGGTCATCCATTTTACTTAATGTATTTATAAATCATTTAGATTGCAGATAGGATAGTTGCAAATAGACTTAAATGCTATTTTTATGTTGTTGTTGTTTATTTATTTTATTTTTATAGTTTTTTATATTTGGTATTTGTGTTCAGTTGTATTGGTATGTACTCAGCTATAAAAAACAAAAACAAAAACAATCATACATTAAAAAACATAGACAATACTAAAATACATAGAGGGGAAAACACATTAAGAATATCTATCAGATATCCCCATAAATTCCAATGCTTTGACAAAGAATGCATAAATTATTCAAGGGCCTATGGGTATTCTCCATAGTTGCAATTCTCTACTTGATCATCTTGAATTATTAATAATTAAATTATAAATTCAATAAAAGTCAAAGAAGTCTGTAGAGTTGTGATATTTGAGTTATAATTCCAAGTCGTGACATTTTAAGTAAGTAGGACCACTTGATTTTTATTTGGTAACCATTTAAAATATGGTTTAATTTGTTAATAATCAATAATGAACGAGAACTAGCAAAGAACTGTATCTACAGCATGTAATATCTTACATAATACTATATATATATATATCAAATGTTTTACACTGCCAAAAAGACTTATTTATTTGTTTATTTAAAGATTACTAGACTTGTGTTTTCAAGTCAAGTCATTTTGCTTCTAAAGTAAATATATCTAAATTTTAAAAATGTTTAGATATTTGTACTGGACAACTAATGTTAATAAATGAGACTTACTGTAAAGTGTTACCAATTGTTTTGATCAGTGTTGACTTCAGGGTTCAAGCCTTCCATTCTCAAGTCTTAAACAAGTCTTCTCTTCAAGTCTTCTCTTTGTTTAGCTGTTAGTATTTTACTGCATGATCGATTATGCTATTTCTATAAAATAAGTTCATACCGAAGGTAGATCTGAAAAAAAAAGATATATACATATTATTTATAGATATACATTTATATGCATAATTTTAATATATATATATATATATATATATATATATATATATATATATATATATATATATATATATATACAGGTTTAAGGCTCTTTTTGATATTCCTTTTGTCTATAAACAGAGTGTCTGGGAGTGCATTCTTGAGACATGATTTGAGTGCATTTCTCCTGCTGGTCCAAACGGTGATGAATTTAAAGTAGCCTGGGTTCAGACGTACCGCACTTCCCTAAACAACAAGAATGGATCTATCACACTGACAATAGCTAAGAACTTGGAGTGGAAATAACGAATAGAGACTCCACATATGGTCACAAATCTAAGGCGGCAGAGAATTGCTTAAAGCAAGCCTGATACCACAGCAGTGAGTTATCTATCACAGATAAAGAAAGAAATGCGTATTCCCTCAGTTTATTATCTTATGTGTCAGTTTTGTTGTTGTTGTTGTTGTTGCTTTTTGCATGTGCAAGTTACTATAATGAATCAAGCAAACACTGAGGATGTGCTTAGTACTAAATAACCACATATTAAGATCTGTAGAAGCAACTTCTCTGTAAAGTTGTAAGCAGTTGAATGAACTATAGTGTAGACAAATTATAGGGTTAAGCAAATTACTCATTAATATGTTTGAACTTAAATTAAATATGTGGGGTCAAAGGTTGAACCAAATGATTGCAAATGCACTTTGCACTCCACTTATTTCAAATGGAGTACTAGATCTGAATAGCACTGGAAGGAATACGGTTTCAGAGACATTTGGACATTTTTAACTAAACCGGTTCTCATTGATTAGGTTCCTACTTGAAATACGCAGGAAATGAAAGTATAATTTAAGGCAAGAGTTTAAAAAGGCAGAGGTCAATGAAAACAGTTCAGATTCAAAGCAGGCCTGCGAATACAGTAACATTAATATTTATGCTGGAATATCAATGAATTTCTTAAATGCTCCACTCTGTTTCTCTTCTTATTTTCAAAAGCCCACCCCAGGACATCATGCTAGTACAATACCTCTGTCTACATTGTAGGTTAAAAGATTGTAATCATTTAATTTTTTCTGAATGTTTTAAATGTCTCTTATGTTCACCAATGTTGCATTTATTTAATCAAAAATACAGTAAATCAATGATATTGTAAAATACGATTACAGTATGATTTGTCCCCCCTATTTTAATATATTTAAAAATGTAATATATTCCTGTAATGCAAAGCTGAATTTTCAACATCATTACTCCATTCTTCAGTTTAACATGATCTGACATATATAAAATCAACAAAGAATAATGAAAAAAAAAAATTATCACACTTTCCACAAAATATTTAAACCGCAAAAACTATTTTCAACATTGGTAATAATAGAACCAATAATAATTGAGCATCAAATATTGGAGTAAATTTCCCAGGGATCATGTGATACTCAATACTGGAGTATATAATAATGTAATATGTATGTAATAATATTTCACAACAAAACTGTTTTGATTGTATTTTGATACAATAAATGCAGCCTTGGTGAGCATTATACAGACATTTTTTCTTAGCCACCAACTTCATTAATATTACAAGGCTCTTCTCTGCTGGGCTAACAGCTTGTGGTCTCAGTGTATATATCACACACTTATGGAGGTTTAGCTTTCAGAGGTGTCTGGCTTTAACAGCACTATCTTTTTGAAAGCTGTGAGCTGACATCTGTAGCACACATGGATTGGTTTTAGTTTTGGTTTTATTTCCCAAAGCATCTGTTAGGGACCCCGGGGTGTCTGATCAAGGCTGCTTGTACATTCCTTTAGCTTCACTTGATTTTTACTATGTGTTTGCCTGAAGAACAGGGCAGGTTTTCAAGCATCTTTTCCTCCATGAGCAAAAGGAAGCCCTTTGTCATTGGTGCTCTCACAGAGACAAAGGAAAACATGGCATAAATAATTCAAAATTGCAAAATAACACCCCCTCTCTTTTCTGTTTCGTGTGCTTGTAAGTAAAACCAAGACAAATGAAGAATGAAAGGCTGTGATGATGAATATTTCTCTCAGAGCGATAAAGTAGCTGTCTCTTAAGTGCTTGTGTATGCTGGTGCACATCATGTGTTCTGATGACAGTTTGGTACTTGTTTTTATAAGACAGTAAAAGCAGTAGCTTGACACGCACTCTGCCAACTGCCAAATGGGGCTCTTGAAGTTAAAATCGCAGGAATGAAAAAGTAAGAGCCACTGTAATTTAAACACTGATGGAAACAAACTTCCATGCGCTAAGTGCCTCTGAAGTATCCAGAGTCATATGGTGTGACGCTATTAACACAAAAATGTAATAACATATGATAAATCAGTCATGCTTTACTCCATTCTTATTTTTTTTTCTCTACAAGGCACATAAAAAGTGCAGAGAGAACAAAAAGTATATAAAATAATATTTTTTTCTGAAAGAAGATAGCATTTTATTTACATGCTAGCTGTTTTACTGCTGTTGAAAGATGTGAACCAAATAATTGAATACTTCTTGTTAAATTACTATTTTTAATCATTTATAAAGATTTCTATTTATTTTAAAATAAATAATAATACTAATTACATTATAAAAGTGTGTGTGTATATATATATATATATATATATATATATATATATATATATATATATATATATATATATATATATATATATATATATATATATATATATTTTTACACACACATGTGTAAATAATTATATATAATTTGATAATGTAATTACTGTTATCATTATTATTATTTATTTTATTTTATTTTATTTTATTTATTTTGTATTTTTTTATTTTTTTGACAAAGAATGACATGCTGGTATTCGAAACCACTAATATCTTCACATTTCTATAATATATAATCTCCCAAATAGATTTGACTGTTGGGTTTAATCAAAATGTTAAATAATAAAAATAAAAAAATGACAGTATGATTGCCATGTATTATTCACACAGATTATTTTCCTTCCATACCCATGTTTAGATAATCATGCTGAATCCGATCATCTCCAACATGTTACAAATATCTTAATTTGTGTAGCAGTAGACAATCAGGAACACAAGATTTTTCGATGGCGATGGAGTCACTCTTTATTGATGTCTTTTATTAATGTGACTTATGCTTGGGCTAAAGTCTTAATGTCAGGTGGTACAGCTTTTATTCTGCTCATCATAAATCTCAGTTCAGTAATGATTACAAATTCATATCACCCTTCTTAACATCCCCTTGTGTTCAGTCAGAGATTATGCCCATCTTACTTTCTTTTTAATTAATTTCTCTTTTTTTTTCTGCATAGGGCCTATATGTCTTAATGACAGCCACCAGACAGAGGTGGAATTTTAACTCTGCTTTGCTCACCAAGAAACACTGAATACTGGAGATCATAATGCCCAGAAGCTTTATTAGAAACCGCAATGTGCTTTATTAGCGTGAAATGTATTGCATTTTGTCCCATCTTTGCATATCACAAAGAATAAGAGACTCTGATCTTGAGACTGAAATAAAGTTGCTGGAATATAGCAGCCACGTTGTTGATCTCTCGAAGGAAATAGCTACCTTGCTTATTGCATTGAAAGGCAAATAGCATTCCCTCTCTGGCATTTTTATGTGGATAGAGAAAAGCAAGGCAAGGCTTCTGGCTCTGTGATTGAAGTATGATGAATCAGAATGTACTATTTCTGCAATTAGAGACGAGGGTGGTCAAGTGCCCACAGGCATGAATGTCTTTATAGTGTTATTCCTACTTTTACCAGTCAAATACACTAACCCTGAGCACCTTTCAGCTTACCTAAGTGTATTAAATGTGCTTGGATTATCATCAACAATTGCAGATAAATGGATACATTTCATTATTCTTATACATCTGCTCAATACAGAGAAATCTCCTGGTTTTTATGTCACAGAGTTTAACATCGTTATAGGATATTGTCATATAACTTCTGTTAGATGTTACTGTACATTGTTACATTCATCTCCCACCTTGTGATGGAAAATATAGACTGGGAAGTAGGTTTGATTTGTAGTGCTATTATGCTAAGGCGGACAGTAAAAAAGCATTTTTCAATAATATGAGACAAAATAAAGCAATGTACTTTTTACTAAAATATGTTCACAGAGACCTTGAATACAAAATATGTTTAATTGAATTTAAGGAAAAGTTTATTAAAGAATGATAAGTGCATTTTCTTTTAAATACAGCTTTACAAAATTATTTTGAGTCAGTTCAGACAAACAAATCTTACTTTCATTTATTTTTTTATCGACAAGTAGAAAAACTCATTCAAAAGATAATTGACCTAAAAACAATTTGATACAATTGACTTATTGGTAAGCCCCGCCCCCCTTAGTTGTTGTCAGTGTGAAAACCGTGACCCAAGATGTTTTTGATACATTTTGGACACAGAAGGACCATCATTCAAGTGGGACCTAAATATGCTATAGAGGATAGATAAAAGACTTTAAAATGAATATAGATCACAGTGTTAAGGTCATCATTTTAAAACAATGAATACATCTCGGATGAAAACTGTTCATGTAACATGAACATGTAAGATTAAATCATGACTTGAGAACAATTCGCTGTTTAGATTTGTATGTTAGCATGGACTCACTAACTCAAAAGTATGTTTTGATTTAGGAAAAGGAATAAGATCACTTCTATGACCCATCCTCTCATGATACCTGGAATCAGTGTCACAAATTCCCGAGGCACATTGCTTTTCCATTTTTGTGGTTTATAAACACAATCAAACCGATGAAACCTACAGATGTCCGAGATCCAGATCGCGTGCAACTGATACTCAACTGCCATTGGCTCATCTTTGTTCAAGGGGAGGGGTTTACCGATAGGTACATTATTGAGTCATATAAAATGGAATTCAGATGAAAGTTTACGTCAATAAAAAAAAAAAAAAAAAAAAATGGATGTGAGATGTGAAGCACTTCTTAAGGTCTTCTTAAGGCAAATCTCGTCATCGTTTCCTATCAAAATCTAACCTGATTTGAATTTATTTCATGTTGGACGAAAGTTTCGGCAGCAGTGTGTAAACGTGATTGACAGACACAACATTAGGTCATATTAATGCAAAAATTTCTGACTCAATGCAATGATCCTTAGCCTCATTCAAATGCATTATATTTTGTCTTCAAATGCCTTTTGTGGAATATGTTCTATACACATTCAGTAGCCATGCTAGGCATGCTGCCTATAGCAAACTGAAATTTGATTGAAAATTCAAAATTAATCAAGAAATTGGGAAAAATTAATTTGACGAACTTTCAGTCGAAACTCAGCTTTTCTCTTAAGATGTTATCAGTGACTTTGCTGAACGTCAAGGTGCATCTCGGGCTCTGTGGATTGTGTCAGCTCCCAATGAAAAGTGTAATGGGTGTTGTTTTCCCCTTCTGCGGGTCTGTTTCGGCACAGTTAATGTGTATTAAGAGAGCGGCTTGCATGAAGCTCAAATCCTGGCACAGAATAGCTCATCCAGATTCAGACAGGCTGATCAAATAAGTTTCGCATTACATCGACAGGCCCCTAGGGGGAAGTTGGGGGAAATACCTTTTCTCACTGTGTATTCCCCAGCTTGCTACTAGCAAATAAGCCTGTTAGCAACACAACAATGCTGAATGGATCCAGCCAGAACCGGCAAATAACATGGTAATCATTGGCTTTCCCCCTTTCCACGTTGCTGTGTAATCATAATGTCATTTTGAAAGATTTTTATAAGATTTAAATGAGAACTAGCACGCAACTGAAGGTGTGAATGGCAGTTGTAGTGTGACTATTACTGTAATCACTTACACTGCTGATGTTATATGATGACCTTAGATGTGTTTGCAAATCCTGCCACAAGGGCGAGGAAGGCAAATTGTTGTTAACACAAACAAAGCCATTAAATAAAATGACAAAACACCTCTGTGACATCGATGGGAATGGCTTTTCAGCTCAAATCTATTTCATTCATGAGCAGCTGATTCTGAGAACCAGGGAAATCATGACCTTCTTTTGAGTGCTTAGGGGAAAAAAAAGGTTCTCAATATGTACAACAGCACCCATCCAGTCAGTGAAATCAGTGCGTATTCCATCAGATAATATTATTTTGGCCTCAAGGATTTTGTACTATAGGCCTACTGTCTTTATAACTAGTGAATCACCCTGTTAGTTAAGTAATGTATACTTTGTTTCCAGTGCTAAATGCCCTGCAGACACCCTAAAGATTGCCTCAAAATATTATTTTCTTATATTCTGGTTTTCCACAGAGAACGAATGTGAGTAAAACTGCATTTTAAAAGCAACAGAAGAAACTTGCGCTAGAGTCGGATGTGTCAAGAGTGAAACTTTTCTTTCAAACATACAGGGAAATTAAGACAGGGACTCAAAACAACCCACACAACCTCGCCAGAGGGTAGAAAGCATCCTCCAAATCCACAAAGTAATGAAATAACTTCCCGAACAGAGGAAGAAATCTTGGGTAAGAGTTACTCTGTAGTGCTGATTTAAGAACGGTTACGTGGTTTACCTTACGATCGTTAAAGTTGGAATTGTGTTAGAAGGACGTCTGGTCAAAGATTGGAAAAGACTTCTTGCTTTTGCTTTTGCAAAGCACATTTGGACATTTAGACTCTTTCCCTGTTTAAGGACTACTTAACTGAATATGAGAGGCGTCCCCTGTCAAGGTTGGGTTGGCAGTACCCAATGATGCCTTGATTGAGCTGTCGATTCCATTAACAAGCAATTGGCCAGCTGTAGATTTGTATTGACGCCTCAACTGACAACTCTATACAAGTGAGGAAGGTTTCAGAAATGCATTAGATTGAAGGATAGAGTTTAAACAAACCATGTCTTTTTAAATAAATACCATAATCTTTCATAATTTATGAAGTAGAAAGGATGTTGCACTATTTAGTATAGAAATGTGAAAAGTGATTTTATGGACAGAAATATGTTATCATCTCTTACATCACTATGTTACAAGTCTCTCTCTCTCTCTCTCTCTCTCTCTCTCATATGAATATTAAAACAAGAATATTCCTAGAGCACCAAATCAACATATTATAATGATTTCTGAAGGATCATGTGACACTGAAGCCACTAGTAACTGCTGATAATTTTACTTTACTATCACAAAAAAAAATTGTAATTGTAAATATTTATCTTTATTATTGTAATTGTGAGGAAACAAATACAGTCTTGGCTTAAGTAAATAAATGATAAGCGAGGCCTTATTTTTTGAAAGTAAAAGACAAACTCTTAACTATAATCTGTGAACCATAATAACGTGTTGAGAGCTTTGTCTGTAAGTTTCTTATCCACTTTAAGCAGACTGTGAGTATCCTTCAATCTAATTTGACTTTTAAAAGATTAAGTGCGAAATGCATCCATAAAATCAAAATGTCAAAGTTATGTTTGTTGCAATCTTTTAATCTGTCTATAGAACTCCTCCACAAGTCTTTCTCAGAGTCGAGCTTTTATTTTTGATGGTTTACTCCTTTCTGTAATTCTGTAATCCCCCTCTTGGATGGGATGGATGTGTTAAAAGAAAAGTCTCCAATTTGTTATTCTTTTTCTCCAGCTGTGTTCTGATCACAGCTCTCGATCAGGCTTTGTTCCCTCAGGCTACATGACTGGATGGAGATACATTTTGACATGCCAATGCTTCCAAAAAGGCCCTGGTGAAATGCAACCCTGGGGAGCTCACCAGCTGTGTTCCCCAGGCAAACAGAGATTAGATATACGTTGATTAAAAAGCATGCACTTTAAACTGAATCAAAATGGTTCTTCTTTTGAAAAATGTTGTAGAGAGGGTCAAAATATTTTAACGGCGTTGTAAATAAACAGTTTGTTTATATGAAAAATTATAGAAACGTCTGTTGCAGTAAGCCAAAACTTATTTTATACAGTGCATGATGTAATTTTTTTTTTCAGCAAAATTAAGTATTTCTATATTTTGTATTTAATTTAATTTTTTTACTAAAATGAGCAAATGTCAGATGACATTTTACCTTTGAACATGAACCTCTTCATGTTGGCATCTACCACATTCTGCTGTCACGAACCGAAATTATCTTATTGAAAATATTCAATCCATAACCACATTGTAAATGAAGTTGGTGCAACTCATTAGTAAAAATCTGTGAGGAGCATGAGGAATCCATTGAGAATTTATAATTTTAGATTTGCTTTGCCTAGGTGCAAGACGTTTTACAGTTTAATTAGGATGGAATGAGCGAGATAAAACCGTATGCGCATACATCATTTATGTACAGGCTGTTTGGTTGTACGTGGTGCATGCATTTGTGAGATAGCAGGCAGTCTGGTAAAGAACAACATCTTTTCAGTCTTTGGCATGTGATGTGATAAATATCTGCAAGAACATAACAAACAGAACTTGAACTTTTTTCTGGTTTATATCATATATATATATATATATATATATATATATTAAAAAATCAACCGAGTCACTTAAGTGTGGGAGAATCTAATAGCTTAGACCCAGCCCACATGGGACAATGTGAAGTGGCATTAAATCTATGCATGATTTGGCCCTTTAAATGTAAAAAAGTTTTGCATAAAATTCATCAAGGGCACAGGAGGTGGAAGAATGAGCTTCTCTCTGCTCACTGCTCACTAATGAAGTTCTGAAGATTCATGAAAATATTTGGGCTGAGAAGGACCAAAGGGGTGTGACTCTTTCCAGAGGTGTTTTTATTCTTCTTTAGAGCATTTTGGCCATTAAAATTCTGCTCAGACTGTCAAACACTCCCTCATGAAAACGGCCGTGTAAAATATGAAAGATAAATTCATCAGCATTATTACCCAGTGTGAGCTAAAAACTTTATGTTAATCTAACAATCTAAATCCTAAGTGCTTCTAAGCAACTATGAACATATACGGTTACATTTTACCTGTCAAAGCCACCCCTGCTAATGCACAATGTGACAATTATACCAACAATGAGAATCCTGACTAAATGTGTTTTGGTACTACAATTTAATGGAGCTTTAAAAGCAGCTTTGGGCGGCAAAATACACAATCCGACTGTTCGACAGCCAAATGATCTTTTAGAAACAAGACCAGCTGAATGTCCTGAAGAGGCCTTGATTGTTGTTTGGAGACAGTCAAGGCTTTATTTTCAGGGAATGATCCAACAAAACAGAGGAAGTTATTGCTCAGTCTTGAGTGCAGTATATTTTGAAAATGGGATCTTTGCAGCTTTGCAGCTAATCATGATGAGAGAACAGTTGTGTTGAAAAACTGTGATTTTCTTGTGTGAACTGCCGTTTTACTAGAGGTATCAATCACATGTTTAAGCCATCGATTGCCTGGGCTGTAAATCTTTTATTTTGGAAAGTCTAGATCATGCGAAAAGGTCACTATTGTAGTGAGGGGATATCAAGTTTAAGAGGAAAGCTGGCAGTCAGCAAAAATATATGTGGCATTTCCAGATGAATGCACATTTCAGCTGTGGCAGCTGTGGCCTAATGGTTAGAGAGCTGGACTTGTCACCCGAAGGTTTCAGGTTTGAGTCTTGGTGCTGGCAGGAGCTGGGGATGAGTGAACAGTGCTCTTCCACTCTCAATACCCATGCAGTGCCCTTGAGCAAGGCACTGAACCCCCAGTTGCTCCCCGGGTGCTGTTTATATCTGCCCACTGCTCCAGGTGTGTGTCCACTTCTCACTGCTCTGTGTGTGTGTGTGTGTGTGCACTGATGGGTTAATTGCAGAGCAACAATTCTGAATATGGGTTACCATACTTGGCAAATGTCCCAACTTTCACTTTCATTTGTTGCATCGCACATTTATTTCTTGACATAAATACAGCAGCCATTGTTTGTCAATGTTTTTTCATACTTTTCCAACTTGTGCATGCAAGAAAACCAGTATGCAAATAAAGATGGATTGATGTGTATACAGTCAATTTCAGAATATGCTCTCTTGTGCTTAATTGCCTGAGATTAAAATCTTATCTACTCTAGATCACTTCAGATCATATTAATCGCCTTTTCCGACACCTGCCTGCAAGTACTCTGCCACCTCGGCCCAGCTGTAATCTGCAGCATAATGTAACCAGTAGGGGTTAGTGTCGAGACAGCGGGAGAGGGCAAAAATCCATCTTCCTTCTAATTTGAGCGAATGTGTATCGTATGCTAAGTGCTTAACTGTTGTCAACACAATCTCCTTGCACAGAAATACACAATGCACAGAAGTACACTACATTTTAGGGTTTTTCTTGACTGGTAATGCCAATTTAAAGCGATTTATTGCATTAAATGCATTTTCAGGATAACAAAAATGCTTTATGAAAATATGAATTATTTTTTTCTATGAATCAGTTTCACCCTTCAGAGCACACCTAAAGGGGGATTCTGACCAATTTAGCAAGCTTTTTGTAATTATAAACTAACATACACTTGCTCAATTCTGGTTTTCACTTCTTCTTTTCATTTTTTTTTAAAATTCTAATAACTACTTTTTACTGTTTTGGTAATATGACATTTTCACTGTGATATCTCCTAACTTCATTTAAGTAACCTAACCCTCATAAATTCTTACTGAATACTGAATTTTTAGTATTCAGTACAGATTTTAGTTGTCATCTGTGCAGGTGTTGTCTGGTTCGACTATCCTTGCAATATTTGATCTCCACAATAAAAGCCAAACCTGACCAACACACACAGAGACTACATAAAACAGCATGTGATCATATAAAACTCCTCCTGCTCTGCTAAAGAAAGGTACAGTATCCTATTGTTGCAGGCCATGTGCGCTGATGTGTGAGGCCTGTGGGTTATCCATGCTGAGCTCCTGCAGTTTTGTCCCTGTCAACATAGAGCGCCTTGTCTGGTAACAGCATCCTCGCACGCGTGGATGACAGGAGAATAAATGCCACTGCTGCGCGCGTGCACGTGCCAAACATATATGATCTGTCTCGCTTCATAGTGATACGTATAAGAAACAACCAATTCGGGAATATGTATTGGGCATTATAAATAAATAAAACTGAGCATGATATGAAATGAGGCATCCAGTCAATTTGTGAATTTTAGCGATTATAACTGTCACTATGATGAGCTGTGCAAAGAGTCACCTTAAAGAAATAGTTCACCATAAAAATTAGAATTCTGTTTTATTATACCCTTATCTTTATCCAAATTCCTATAACTTATTTGGTGTTTCTAAAAATAAAGAATGCTGAAGTCAGTCATGTTAGGACTTTTTTGAGACATCCTCAATAACTGGGAGACGTCAAGCTACACAATACTGAATCTTCCACATTAGTGAGGCGTTCATCGCTGCGAATGAATCACTGAATTAGTGAGTTGAACTTGAGAACCGAGTCAGTTCTCACGAACAAAACCATTCCCGTCGAACCAAGAGATTGAAAAAGATCCACCTCCAGCAAATGGTTCTTGAGAGTTACGATTCATTCAATGACATAATTGCTATGACTTAAAAGGACTCGAGTAGTTTAGACTAATTTTATGATGCTTTTGTTTTTATCCTCTTTGTTTTTGAGACTTTTAATGTATGAAAAAGAGCTAAATCATATAAGATTGTATTTTTTTGCATATATAAAGGCTATTTGACTATTGGCTATTTAATTATTCTTATTCTTATTCTTATTATTATCGTTGTTGTGGTTGTTGCATTTTATGGTTTCTATAAAGACAATTTATAAATTCTGTATATTTAGGTAAATTAGAAACGTGGTAACCAAAGAAGATTAGAGCATAAACGGGAAAAAAATGCTTTTACGGCTCTAGTAGTTTATAAATTGTAATGCAATTCGCTAGATATAAAAATAAAATATTTCAACAGTAATGCGCACAATGTCGTTATGCTCAAGTCTCTCTCTCTCTCTCTCTCTCTCTCTCTCTCTCTCTCCCTCTAGACGCAGCAGCGGCTTGGCTTGGATTCAGTACCTCCCCTATGTGCTGCCTTACTCCATCATCACATCCCTGAACGTGAGCGGTGTAGCGGAGGAGCACTTCTTTAAAACCCGACACTTCGCTGGAGTTGCTTCCCTGCGCGTCTTAGAGTCGGTGGGAGGGGAGAAGCATTCCCCAAAATCTCTTTTAACGATGGAGACCCGTCTGGTTGTATTCCCTGGCGCCCACTTTACTCTTTCTACCTGGCTAATTCTTTCCTCCTGGTATGTTTTTCCAAATGTAAAGGCAGATATAAGTTGCGCGTCATGTATGTCGCCAATGCAAGTGATTTACGCAGGGGACGAGCATCTGCGTGACCCGCCTGATTCTGGGAAATATCCGAGACAGGATCAAAAGAAACCCAAGCTGATCGCAGTTCTTTACCCGAATATTGGAGTACCAACAGCACAAGAGGTGGATGGTTTTCCAGGGATCGCGCCAAAACTGGAAAGAAACGCGGAGGAGATAAACTCCCGCGCGCTTTTGGGGGACTCCACGGAGTCCGCTTTAGACGAAGAATTGTTTTCGGATGAATATGTGAAAAGTGTATCCGAATATGGACCCGGGGACGCTGCATTGGGGAGAGTCAAAAGAAGCGTGCCCGAGTTTCTGGAGAGCGCGGAAGCCCGCTCGGAGGAGCAGAGAAAGACCTCCGGTCTGCGGGTGGACGGACAGAGTAAACGCGCCGAAGTTCGCTGGAACAGAGATGATGAGCACGAACCCAGACCCGACGAACCCAAACTGACCAGCAGCACTTTTGCTCTGGCTGGAGACTCTGCGCACAACCACGCAGTCGTTTACTGGACTGGAAAAAACAGCAGTGTAAGTCCCCAACATCTTGTACTTCTTTGCCAAAATGTTAGTTATCTGGTCCATGCTGACTTGTAAAGCTCTCAGGTTTCTCGTCAACTTCAGTTGTTGTCACTGTAAAGGCATGCACATGTAGTTTCGAGTCTAAAGGGGTTATAATGAGCATTTGCCCAAGCTGTCCTGAAATAATCAACCCTCCTGAAACATAACCTTAAAAAATTCTAAGCCAACTGATCCGGCTGGTTTTACATGGGTTTGGGCACAATTCAGCTTGGGAAGACCCTCTCAAACCAGCTAAGACCAGCAAACCATTTTATTCTTCTGAGCAGAGATAATCTAAAGGTTTATAGAAAACACCTGTTCAGAGTGTTAACCACCTGTTTGTCAAAGAGATCAAGCACAATAGGATCTCTGCAATGAGCTGGAATGTAATCCATATTTTTACTAATATTATGTTAAGTGTAAATAACCATTCACCTTTAGGAGTTTCTTTCTAAATTACCTTAGATTAAATAGACTGCTGGGCAAAGTCTGAAATATGCCTTTAATGCAGTATCTTTCTGCACTGTCTGTGTATTTTTTTTATCTGATGAAATGATTTGCTTGTAGAGCAGGTTGTTGGCTAGAGCCTCCTGGCTGCAGTGCTGTCTGTGTTTTTGGATTGGCAAGATAGGAGACTTTATAATCTCAATAATTCAGAGATCAATCTAGTCGATTTTGTAGACCAGAGGCACATAGGCAAAAAAAAATAAAATAAAAAAAATAACCTTGTCCTTTAATGCTAAAGTTAAGCAGAGCTAAAGACTTGCATTTAAGCAAGTCTGCAGAGTATTGCCTGGGTGTTTGGATTTTGTAGCAGACAGGTGGTGTTTGATGAGATATGTGTGAGTGAGAGAGATATGAGTGCGAGAGAGAAGAAAGGCAGATTTTCCATGTGATTTTCAAACAGATTTTCATGTTTAATCTATGTTTTGTTGCTGTGCATCTGTGCTATTATATTATATTATATTATATTATATTATATTATATTATATTATATTATATTATATTATATTATATTATATTATATGTATCAAATTATTTTACTTAGATTGCATTTAAAATGCAAAGCATGTTGTGTAAGCAACCTAAGCACCACTGGTATTACAATAGTACCATAGTAAAAGGTAATCTATTTGGTACAATTTAAGCATGCATTTTTTATTCATGAAAATTGAACAGTATGATGACTAAATGAAGGCAGATTTTTCCATATGATTTGGGTTGAATGTTCCAATTAATATACAAGGTGTTAAAGGAGATGGCCAAGGTTTAGAAGGAATCAGCAGAGGAGGCAGCAAAAGGATTTTTATGGAGAGGGGAGGTTTTAGAGAAGGCTGTTAATTTAAATGCGAATATGGATATCATTTTAAATATGATTTTGCAGTTCACTTCTTGTAATTGTTTCTGTTTGGCTTTTGAAAACTCATTCTAGACCAGAGGTAATTGGAAGCAACAGGCAGTGGATTGAGGCAGATATTTCTACTAGAGATTCTATGTGCATTTTTTGTTTAAGATGGGCCTATACGTGAAATAATTTCTCCAGCAGTATGAGGTGAAGTTATACGAATTAGGCTCATCCTTCTCAAATGAACCACCTCATCCATTATTGTCTTTCTTAGTGCCTGTTTGCACAACAAAAATACAATAAATCAAAACAGATAGTCTAGTGTTTTCCGGCCCTGTCTAGACATATTGCATCTAACTTTATTAACTTGTTTAGTAGCTGTCAGTAAAACAGCCACAGCAATTTTAGGCAAGGGTTACTGCCCACCACAGGTCCCGTCCCTCATCCCCGCAGCTGTAAATCTCCTATAATTATCTTCCGGACTGAGACAGCCATTTTGAAAGATTTTGTCCTGTTCAGGGACTGCCTACTCAAGCGTATTTCCCTGCTTGCATGCCTGCTGGAGAGCTATGTCTTCATTGGCTGGAAGTTTTATGAGGGTTGAATGAAGTGTGCAAGAACAGAGTGTGTGATTTGATTTGATTTTCTAGCAATGTATGCAAAACCTTTTTTTGTGTGATATTTGCTGCTCTCTTTCTTCAATCACTGCTCGGATGTAGAATATGCTTTTGCTATGTTATTCAGGAGGCATTAAGACAAACGTTTAGACATTCATGATTGAATTTGCTTAGAAACATAACCTTTTGAACTATAGGTTAATACTTAGGAAATCTGTAAAATTACAAAATATCCCCCTCCCTTATAAAAATATTTTTCATTATTATTAAATTTTTTTATTATTTCTTCTTAGTATTTATTTATTTGTTTATAATGGATACATTGGACTGTCCCCAGCATGCATGTGAATTCCTTCAATGCTATTTCAAAAATATCCCAAGATGTACTGTACTTTGTGAAGTCGTAGAGATTTGAGAAGCTAAAATATACAATTTACCAACTTTTGGTCATCAAAAATTTTCTAGATGTTCTAAACTTTGGAAAACATAAGTAATAATAAGGAATACATTTGTCTAAACACTTGATAATGTATATGTCTCGCCTTTTTAACACACATTTTAGCTTCAAAAGATGTTCTGACTAGGTGGAGGATACAGGATCCACTGGTGTTTTGAGGTTTAAGCTCAATGAAATGTATTTATCTTATGATTCCCATATCCCATCATGCTTTTGTGTCATGCATTCAGAAGGAAAATAGATTTGCATATGATTTAAGTTGTAAGCCTGGCATGCATCAATGGCTTCTGATGTAGTCTTGCTTCACTGAGATTGGGTCATTCTTATAGACCCTGTTGTCATATGCTCCAAGGATTTCTTTGAAACGCCTCACTGAAAGTCTAAGTATAAAATACAAGCGGTAAATGAGCTTTGTCAAATAGCGTTTCCCTGAAGAGGTGGGCTGTTTCATTTGCACTTTCATGCGATTCACTTAACATGGTGGTCAACTGCATGATTTTGGCACTGGTTTGTTGGTTTAAAACAGGACGTTTCCAACAGTAAACCAGTTTAGTGCTTAGCTATGTTCTGCATTTATCACTACATCTAGTTAGAATTGATTTAGGACCATCTGGTTGCTTTTACATCTGAATGGCTTCATCAGTTTGAAGGACAGTGGAGGTTCTCTGATATGTAACCTCGGGGAATGGTGTGAATCTCGATTGCTATGTGAATTGGGAAAACAGCATTGTGAGTTGCTGACGACTGTTCTAGTTTCGCATCTAAGGCCTCCTTCACTCCTCTGTCAAACCATCTGTTCTTCTTATATACAGTCTTTTTATAACCAAACATGTGCTCCAGAAGTCCTGCCTGAAGGTATTTGTCCTCCTGCGTTGAATGATGTTGGCTCTTAAAGAAGTTATTTACATTTTCGAGTCGCATCCCTCAGGTTTCTGTCTCAGTTTGTTGGGAGGCTTCAAATGGAACAAGGTTGTGTTTGTTGGAGATACTTGTATGAATGAAGATATTGTCTGTACTGCCTGTCTTTGATTGGTGTTTTACTTGTTTCACCTTCTTAAAAGTTAAAATGTTACCATTAGTAACAAAGGGGAGAGCTGTATCTCAATTGCTCAGTTAATGGCAATTAGGTTTTCTTGTTTAGAAGGTGATTTTTTAAAAATCAAGTTAGCATTTATATCTTTTGCTCAGTAGCTCAGAAATTATTTGCCTTTTAATGCATACTGTGCAATCCAAGAAGAGCAATTTGTTATCTTTTCATCCTTGTGTAAATAGTTTTGACAGGTTTAAAATATTAATGTTTTTTTTTCATATGATATGGCTTTGAATGTGGCCCATAATTACTGTACTCTACTGTTCAAAAGTAAATATATACATACTTTTATTCAGCAAGGATGCATGAAATTGATCAAAAATGCAGTAAAACATCAAGTCAAGTCAAGTCGAGTTTTTTTGTTATTCTGCTACACGTGTATGTGTGGAACAAAATTATTTATATACAACAATTGTATTTTAAATAAATGCCGCTCTTTTGACCTCTCGGTTCACGGAGGATGACAGATATGAAGAAGCACAACTTCACAATTAATTATTTTCACAGTTTTTATGATGATAGCTAAAAATGTTTCTTGAGCATCAAATTAGCATATTACAATCATTTCTGGAGGAACATGTGACACTGAAGACTGGAGTAATGATGCTGAAAATTCAGCTTTTCTATTAAAGAAATTAAATAAATTTTAAATTAGAGAACAATCCTTTTAAATTATAATAAAATTTCACAATATTACAGTTTTTACTGTATTTCTGATCAAATAAATGCAGGCTTGGTTAGCATAACCAACGGTAGTATATATTGGATTGTATTACGTATTATTAATACATATACTGTTTATAAAGATGGCTAGATGCATATTATTAATTTTCAGTGATTGGCTACTGTACCTCGACACTTGACTTTCAAGAGCACTTTAATATGTTAGGCACTCTTAGCTAGCCAAACGCATTTAGTCACCAATACCTCAAGAATGGCAAGATAAATCATCAACAACCTTGCACACTCCTGGACATGATTTAGTGCCACTAATGCATTATAAAGCGCTTCGTTTATTTAGTGTGGATGCTAATTACTAGTAAAGGAGGCTATGGAATGTCATGAATAATTTAGTTATACTAATGTAGCATGCCCTCCAACCGCCAATTAGTGTTTACACATTTGTTTTCCGGCCCTTTTCTATGCAGCTGAGGTCCTGGTGAGAGCCGGTGGTACAGTCGGGGGATTTATTTCCAGGATTCACTTTGGAGACCTTTGGCTGACTTTCCATGATTTGTGAAGGAAACCATGCTCAGCTACTTCCAATTAAAAGCAGACTAATTTTTAGGATACACAATAAAAATAAGTGGCGAAATATACAGGTGGTTGGTAGGGATAGGTACTTAACCCAGTCTTTAATCAGCCCCAGGGCTAAATTATGAAAGACCGGAGTATAGATAAGCTCTGATGTTAACGGTTCTGATATTGGTACTGGAGAGATTAAGAAAACACACATTTTATTGTTGCTATTTATACATTATCTTGCAAATTCCAGCTTTTTAATATTATATTATATTATAATAATATTCAAACATTTGTCTATTATGCATTTTTGCTATTTGCAATTCAGATGCGAGATTGCACTCATGCGGAGGAGCTTCAGCATGCGCAACATGAAAGCCCTGTTTAATTATGATAGAAGAGAGAGCTAAACATTCAAACATCTGCTTACACTTTAGGTCTGTAGCTCTTTTATTGAACTAATTTAATTTTATCTATTTCGACCTTAGCTTCTAAGGATTATAGCTGCATTTCTTCTAGCACAACTTTCCCTTCACAGCAGTGCGCATTCGTTCCTCCCTAAAACCCAAACTTAAAATGCCGTCTTTACTGTTGCTAAATTGCGGGACATGTTTGATAATAAAATGTTGAAAGCACAATCCACATAAGAGATGCTGTTCCCCAGACTGAAATGTGTGCAAGCGGCATGCCCCAAAACTGACAAACTAATTACACTTTGAACTTCGGGTGCATCCAAACAATCAAACACATACACAATATGTCAAAATGGCTGGCTTGGAGTGTATTTACTTAAACATTGTTTTAAGTGGACGATAACAGTTGGGAGTAAATCCAATATGTTTCAATATATCATCTTAAAGTGACAGACTGCTTGTTTAATGATGCTATGGCTTGACATGACATAGGTAAAAATGTAATTAAACAAATATATTAGGGGTGTAACGATTCACTCGTTTTCTCGATGCAGCGATTACAAACCCTGATGATTCATATGCATCGATCTTGAAACATGATTTTTGAATTGTGAATCGCAATCTCGAAATGATGGCTACGCCCCTGGTGTGACAAAATATTAGCTTATAAATAATACTTTTAAAGCTCTTTTTTGTTTCACAAACACTGTTCAAGGTCTCCATTAATTAGTGCGTGTAGTAATTTTATGTGTATATATATTTTGAAAGCACTGAATTACTATAGAAATCGCGATTCATTCTATTCTTAGAATTCTTATTCTATTCTTAGTTTTAAATCGATCACTGTTTGAGATCGCGATTCACCATGTTTCAAGATTGATGCATATGAATCGTCAGGGTTTGTAATCGCTCCATCGAGAAAACGAGTGAATCGCTACTCCCCTAATATATACAGTATATATGAACTTTATTATTCTGAAATGTAAGATAAATATTTTATATATATGTGTGTGTGTGTTTTATCTCCCTAATATTCAGCACTTCGAACTTTGTGTGCCACATACCACATCAACATATCAGCCACTTCCTCATCCATCACAAAAAGCATCATCTGCTGGATCAGAATCACGGTTTACAAACCGCCTAAATGTAGCCATTATCTCCATCGTTGGGGAGTATAGTGTAAGGGCTGGACACACTAGAGACGGGAACACTCCGGCATAATCACACGCTTGGCCGCTGAACCAGAGCAAGCAACAAGGGTGTCTCAGCATCTATCTGCCCCCCTATGTTAATTACACTCATATAACAGAGTGTCAGATGTGATTTGGTTTCATCTCTGTTGCGTTAAACACTTTTTTTTCCCCACCGGGCTGCTCGGCATGTCTCTCTCTCTCTCTCTCTCTCTCTCTCTCTCTTTTTCTCTCTCTCACACACACAGACTGGCAGTGACAGTCTATGCTCCGAGGTAGATTAAAAAACTCTGCTATGATATCAAATACACATCTCTCTGAAATCACTTTAATATTTGGTGCTATCAGATACATGTGGAAGGAAATGGTGCTCTGGAAGACGTGTTATAATGCAGGGAGGGGTTAAATCAGGCTGCACGATCAAGAATTGTGTTATGAAGCTTTGAATCCTAGTTATAATTGATGAAGTAATTATGAACCAATTAGAGTAATTATGTTTAAATTATAATTACATATTAGTTTTTAAAGTAAGCATAACAAAAGTATAAAGTTTTAAGTGTATGTCTGTCTGTGTATAATTATTATTAACAATTAATCTCGTAACAATGACATAAAATTGTGTTTGTATGTATTACTGTAAACTATATATATTTAGTTTATTTATTTAATTTGTTTTCCCTATGTGCGTGTAAACCTATGTGTTGTTTTCTTGTAACCTGCAATGATGGAAAAATCCCAGATTAAAATGAGAATTGGATTAAGTGTAAAAATGTAGGTCAGATACAGTACATATCGCATTTAAAACCATTTGAAAGTTTTGCTGAAACACTCAATCTCACAAATGCATGCTTGACAGCGAAACAGCAAGATCTGGGCAGCGTCAGATGCCTGATAAAGAAATCGGAGCTGATTGGGAACTTTAATGCAGCCAAAGACTGTGGTTGTGTCCTCTCCCAGGGAGAGTATGTGTGCCCTGAAAGTATGTCTTCCACACACTTTAATCAGGGGAAAAGACGGATGAATAAGACATGACCGCGGACGGGCTATACACTCACAGTCAGATCGAGAGAGTCTTCATGAGTGTGTGTGTTTCATGTTCATTTGCAGCTTCTTGTGATGTAGACTAATGCTGACAGATTCCTCCCTAGAACCAGCAGTCTATCTGCACTTTGTCTAATTAAAACGAATCTGCTTATCTTATCTTCACGGACTAAAATCTAAATATGCTACATTAATATTATTACTGTTTTTGACAGCTTCACTGTTGACTCTCTGGCAAATCTCATTCTTTGCTGGCCCAAAACACTGCATACAAAACAAGTTGAGTGTATGGTTTTCTCCTATTTCAGAAGGATTTTGTGTATAATTTGCTGATGTGATAGTTTGCCGGATCTGGCCAATGTTTTCTTTGCATAGAGAGAAAAAAAGAGATGCTTTGCCAAGGAATTCTGCCTTTAAATAAATTATACTCAAACTGAGGTGCCTCAGCTTTCGGGTCATTCTACAAAATAAGTTTGTCCATTGCATTGTAAATATAATGTTGGATGGACAATGAATAGCTAATGCCAACTTTTACAGTGCATCACAGTGTGTTAGAGTCAAATAAGTATCTTATTGCTCACCAAGGTTGATCAAAAATACAATAATATATACATATATAAATATATAAATAAAAATCAAACATTGTTATAATTTAAAATGTTTTCAGATACATTTAATATATTTTAAAGTGTAATTTATTAATGTGATGGCAAAGCTGAATTTTCAGCATCATATCTTCCATCTTCAGTGTCACATGATGCTTTAGAAATCAGAAAAATAATTCTTAATATGCTGTTTTGCTGCTAAATAAACATTTCTTATTATTATCAATGTTGAAAACTGATTTGCTGCTTATATTTTTGTGGAAACTGATACATTTGTTCAGGATTCTTTGAAAAACGAAAAGTTAAAAAGAACAGCATTCATTTGAAATAAAAATATCAGACAAAATCATAAATATCAGTGCATATTAGTGCGTCCTTTCTGAAAAAAGGGCCCAAACTTTAAAATAGGAAGCTATTTCATATATATAATTTAATAATTTAATGTAATGATGTAATGTAATGTAATGTTTAATTTAGTTTGCGAGTTTATCAAAGTGTAAAAAAAGCATTTGTCTAATATATGACATGTTTGATCTTCCTAAAACAACAATGTAAGGTAAATTGTGAAGCATACAAGTGTTTATCTGTCAATATTCCTTCGGTGTTGAACTGCGTTTTAACATTTAATGCTTTTGTAACCGATTTGGAAGTCCTAATGGAGACTGAAGAGTGGCTGAATAGAAAATGTAGATGAATTTTTAAAGGCTCTTGTTCTTTAAAACTCTCTGTATATGTGGACTTAGGTGTCTGCAGATGCCAGTGAAAACAGGCCGAGTTTAAGAGTTCAACAGAGCAGAATCTTGCGGCGGGGTTCAGGCACTTATCTGTGTTTTGAGCCATGCCAGTGTCTAAAAGAAGAGCTGTGTGTGCTGTTGTGTGGTCGTTCTGTATTTTATGAACTGCATTTGGTAAAGATTCTAGAACTGTGTTAAAAGATTGCTGAGTGGTGGTATCACTATGGCAACACTGGCCTCTGTAGATTTTGCAACCAAGAATCGATATCTCTTAATTAATTCTATTCTGTCTTTGACCTATACTGTACATCCAATTAACTTGTCTATATGCTTGTGTTTATGGTGTTGCCCACTCCGGCTTATTTAGCCTCTGTTTAGTCTTGCTAAACAAGATCAGTGGATGTTACAGTACTCTCACAACTTGTATGCTGAATTCAAATATATAACATATATGCTCAGCTCTAGGTCATCACTTTGCAAAAAAAACAAAACAAAAAAAACACACCCCTCATGATAGCATTGACAGTGAAATTAATATGCTGAATCACTTTTTCCCCCTGTGTTAATGTATCAGATTTTGAAGCAGGAAGTTGCGTGAGATACGGGACAGCTTTTAACAGCCAGAAAGGTTTTTATCACAGCCTGGAAACCCAACAGTTGACAGCTTTTGGAGGTTTTGGAGATAGGCCAGGGCATGGATTACAGCAGGGCTCTTCTGAATGATTTTGGCTTGAATAGAATGGAACCCTTGAATAGTCAAGCCAAATGTATAAGTTTAGAGCTTTTCGAAATACATATTGAATCAAAGCAGCTATACAGAAATGAATAATGTTAGTATTTGTTATACCTTAATGCCTAATTGTCTACATTTTGCAGTTCAGAACTTAACAAGAGTGTTCATAGGGTGTGGATATAAACTTTTGTAGATTTTAGGTTGTAGATCTGAATACATCGGAGGCTGATGACGCTGAAGCTCACGATCATGTGAATTAGATGTTAAAGTGTTAGATAAGTGGCGGGTGGGAGTTATAATTAAGGTGGAAAGCACACTCTAGATCTACAGAGCATTTAACCCCTTTCTAGGCACCTCCTTTTTTGGCATGGAGACAGAAATGTCATACCCAAAATAAAAAGGTTTCTGCTCATGATTCTTTCTGACTAGATACATATTCAACATATGTTCACAAAGCTGACACTTTAAAGTTTACTGTTCAGGAATCAGAATCACTCAGACTGTTATGATAATAGAGATATATAAGCTCAAACATAAAAACAAAAATAAATATATTAAAAACATATTTTTTAAATGTATTTAAAAAATGTGTTGATGTAAGATATGAGTTTAGAAATAGAGTGTAGCTAAAGCCACAAGTCTTTCAAAACTTCATTAGAAATTTCATAATCTAATCTGTAAAACTGTGAATTTTATGAAATATTTCTAAGGCCATGTCATGTGTGTTTTTTTAGAGAAGGCAAATCAGATTGATTTATGGCCCTTGTCATCCCTGTAAGATCTCACATGTAAACACTGATGTGTGTTTTATATGTGTGTTTGGCTGTGAAAACTGCCCGTTTCATGATTGTATTGTTCTCACCAAACGAGTCTTTCACACCTCCGCCAGGTACGACACATTATCCGCATTATTCTTTTATCATTATTCTTTTGTTTTTATTCCACCTTTATTAGCATTGATTGTGGTTTTTCAGGCTTTACAAAGCAACAAAGCAGCGATCTCACTTCAGTCTCTCTTTGCATTAGCCCTTATTTATCAAAAGTCTTAATATAAAAATACAACAAAACATTTTCTTACGACATTGACGTGAATTATTGAGACAAAAATGCATTATGAAGAAGAAAAGCACCTGCTATTAGTAGCATCGGAGCTAACGTTAGCATCAAGCTACATCAGACAATTTATGAAATTATTAGTACGCTTTTATACAAAACTCACTTTAAACCCCGATCGAGTGTTTATAATAACTTCCTTTAGCGATCAGGGTGGAATTTGGTCGTTTACTATTGTAAAAATATGCTATTTGTAGCCTTTTTCATCGCTGCACAAGTTAGCATTTCCCATGTATATTTTTTTGTATATTTTATAAAATGCCCCAGATCTCAAGAAAATCTCATACCAAGCTTTTCTATCGTAATCGCGGGTTTATTATTCGGATATTTCGTGTATACAGAGGTGTTTCAGTGTTGTTGTGAGCAGATATGAACCAGGAAGTGTTCACGAACCATGTGACACGATCTGACGCTGTCTGGTTTTGGGACTGTCAGATTGACAACCCAAACGTCCAATCAGAGTCTTTCTGGGTCACAGCTCGAGTACACGGAAGCAAACAAACAGAGACGGCTCTGGCAGAGGCTATTTATCATTAGATCGCGTAATCAGTGGAAAATGAATAGAAATGACGATTCTGTCTGAAGAAATATGAAGTAAACATCAGTAAATATATCCATATATCTCCGCAGATATGCATCTATGCTCTATAAATCCTTATTGACGCTGTTCAGTGAGTCTATGTGAACACAAATAAACCGCTGCAGACTTGACTGAATATGAGTGAGTGGTGAATTTCTATTCAAAATGGGGCATAATACGGATTTATTATTTTGCACTCCGGACATAAATTACTAAATATCTGTCACTGCAACAATGTTGTATCAAAATATTGGTCAAATATCGAAGCTAGAGTCTTTAAACTTTCAATTGATGCACAGTTTGTCCAGATCAAGTAAGAGAGTGATGTTTAATGTGCTGTGAAAGTGAAACAATAATAAACTGGGGCCGTCAGCGATGTTTGCACGTAAAGGGGCAACAAATTCTACTAAAATTGTCATCAATATTTTCGCATGTTTTCCAGGGATGAGAAAAACTGATTAAATATGAGATTAAATATGTATTTTTATGGAGGACACTGTTATACTGAGGGCCTCAAAGCTAACAGACATGGACTAAAAGCTTTATTTTTTGTTTGGTTTAATGTGATGGTGTTCAAAAATGTTAACATGAACACAAAATTTAAAACTTCTTTGTATTTATTATGGACTATTATTGGTTAACATTAGGGCTAGGTGATGTATCGAATATTAGCGATAATATCGGGAATAGTTTTGACGATGGGAGAGCGGTTGCCAGATAACAAAGGTTTAAATAGGATACATTTCCTGCCCAGTGTTTGCTTATTTTAAGCAATCTGGCAACCATGTGCACATGCTCACTCCTCATTGCTTAAACAACCGCCGCCACCGGTCTGTAAAACAAATAATCTGGAGTTTAGTGATCTAATGAAAGTGTTGTTCAGGTAGTATTTTCTCAAAAATGACGTTTGGAATATTCCCTCTAAAAAATACACGAATATTCGAACATCTGGTTGCGCATGTTGTCATGACGCGCATTACGTCAATAACAGGCCCAAAATATACAAAGAGACATAACTACCTTGTATAGATAGTCTATTTAAGTTTAAACTTATATGACAACGTACTACCTACACAAAACAAGGTAAATCAACTAATGGCTAAGACAGCAGACCTCATGCTCTCTCACCATCACGTTATCTGCGCATAATGGTTTAAATGAACAAACTAATTTTTGTGCAAGCAATTTAAGGTCGCCACTGATGTCCCAAATATAGCAGGCTTCATTCAGTGATTAATACAAATATTATTAATATTAATTGAAGTTTTACAGAATATAGGACTGACATTGAATGCTCAGAGCGAGCTGTGCTGTGTTTAAACATGGAACTTTTCCTTGACATGGAGCGATAAATAATCAAACCTCGGATCCATTGCTCGACAAAATCCAGCTCGAAGCGATGCGCCCATGCCGCGATACTGATCGTCTACATGTCCTGGGGATGACAAAGATGGAATGAAATTATTGATTTTTTCTGCCTGCAGCTGCGGAGTTGGGCGCTCTGCATTGCTGGCCCATCTCCACGAAGACGCGTCACGTTTCAGCAGTGATGGCTGATGCCAGACTAGTGCGACTTCCGTTGTGACCTGTCCTCGAATACCCTCAGGCACGCTAGCGCGCCCACTCGCAAAACAGACCACGCCTCTAATACCATGGGCGTTCTCTCTCTTCCATTCTTTATTGACTAACTTTAACACTTTTTTAAATCTATTCTTTAAAAAAATCTAACTACCTTTCTAATCTTTTTGTATTTTCTTTTCATTGATTATTCAATTTTTGTGTGTGTGTGTGTGTAGAGACCTCTAACACTAGCTTGCTCTATTCTTTTTTTATTCTATCTGTTTTCTTAATATTATTTAAAATCCATGCTATGTGTACTGTGTTAACCTGAGACTTTCTATAGCACTTATATGTCATTGCTCTTTTTGTTGTTTTTGATTGCTTCCACTGTCCTCATCTGTAATCAGAATCACAATCAGAATCAGAAAGAGCTTTATTGCCAAGTATGCTTACGCATAGGCTACAAGGATTTGTTTTAGTGACATAAGCTTCCAGTACACGGAGACAACAACACACAGAAAAAAAAAAAAAAAGATTTACAAATTGGCAAATAAATAA
>NW_020526397.1:0-41765 GCF_003368295.1 Carassius auratus | reverse complement strand
GGCTGAGGACGGCAGGACTGATCTTCCTTAATCAATACCTGTTTGAGGTTAAAACACTTTGCAGCGCATCTAACTGTAAATTTGTATAGTGTTAAACAGCTCACCTGCGCAGACAGACATGCGGAGGAGCCATAGACTGACCTGATCGCATTGACCTTTAACCTAAGCGCACCCTATATTCTCCTAAAGAGCAGCTTCTTGATTCATACAGCAGCATAAAAGTATTTTGTGGTTTTGCCGCAGTGATTAGGCTGTGGATATATTTACTGTCTAAGACTATTATTCCAAAAAAGTGACCCTGAAAAGGGGTTAGAGACTGCGCAAAAAACTACAGTACAACAATGAGGTTCCTGATTACAGCACCAGGGAAATAAGGCTAAAAATAATGGTTGACCTGTTAAAACACCTCTATAAGCATTCATAGAGCTAAAACACAGAATACAACGGGCTTCAAAACTTTGAGACAACTAGTGGAAATGGTTCTCATTTTCTTCTTTCTATCACAAATTATATTAACAGCATCATTTAAGTGTTACAAATTTTTGTGTGTGTTTGTATGTCAATTTTTTGCCTATGCACTTGAGATGCATGCACTCCTCCAGTCACCAGGGCCAACATCATGCTTTTCTTATACTTTGAACATAATTTATTAATTTTTGAATTTGTAATAAAAAAAAAACAATAAATACAAAATGATATGTTTTGATGTTATCTTAGACTTTTGGTCGAGCTGTACATCTCATCCACAGCCAATATAAATGAACGTGCTTAGTGAGGGAAGGTACAGCGTTCCTTACAGATAGACACTATTGAGGGCATTAATTTATATTAGCAACATTTAACCAAAGCTTAGCTGACATCACAGATCCACTGTTTCGGTGCTCTGCATAGCATTTCTTTGTGAGAACGTTACACAATGTGATGAAAATAAGTGAAATATCTATTGGGCAGATTGTTAAATTAGTCATAAAGATAATGTTCACAATATTAACTTTGCTGTTTACTAAAATAAACACTGATGCATCAATAACAGTGCAGCATTTGCTAGAAAACATGTGTTTCCCAGCAGCCTAAGGCACTCAAAGCTACATTATAAATATAGTGTACAGACTATCCCAATCTCCCTGATACTAAGATTCTACAGTAAACACACAGACTAAAAGGGTTAGATATCTTCATGGTCATCGGCAAGGAAAAACCTAGTAAAAACTTCGACCCAATCCCCCGATAGTGTCTATCATCTGTAAATAAGGCTGAACATAAATGTAGTTTCCCTCACACAACATAAAGATCCTCACTGGCTGCTCCGCTTGTCACTCTGACCTCTGCAGCATTTAATGTCAGCGGTGGTGCCTGGTGTCCATTTTGAGTCTTATATTATCAAAGAAGTGAAAGCTTTAACCTTTGGCATAATTTTAAAAGCTGAAAAGGTTAAAGTCTTGATACCAAATGAAAGTCTGAACACCAAATACATTCAGCTCATTCTGTTTTTCATTTAGTGGAAAAAAGTCAGTTTAAATATAAGAAAAACAGAACGTGACACATCAAGTGACAATGTTATTTCATCACCAGACTGGTGATGACAAGACTAAAAAAATGCTTATTACCTTAAAGAACAAACAAACCCAACACACAAGTAAGTGTAATCAAACACTGAACACAAGTACACACACAATCAATAACGCATCCATCAATAAAAACATTGAAAAACACTGTAAATACCTGTTCAAAATGAACTTTGCTGCACAATTAATTGTTCACTGTAATTTGTTAAGGCTCCCATTCATTTATATTTTTTAAATTGTACATTTAAAAATCAATGTCTCTGGTCATTTCAGGAATGATATAGAATCCCACTCTCTCTTTCCTCTCTCAATATCCTCCAGTCCACTAGACTTCTGACCTAAAAGATAAACCCTAACCAAACAAGCAGGCCAATCCAATTTTAACACTAACCTACCTGCATTTCAAGAAAGCACATCACCACGTGGGCCCATTATGTGGTGTAGCTTATGAAAGATTAATGTCTGGCTCTTTGCTCATGTTAGGCACCAGTAAAGTAATTAAATACTCCTGCTCTCATTTCTTGGGGTATCAGGGCAGACGCCATATTTACTTTTTGGAATGAAGATAAGTGATTGGTTTCTGCAGATGTAACAAGAAAAAAATAGGCTATCCACAAAACTCTTTGAAAACGGGTGATATGAAAATTAAACTTTATGGCCTAACCTTATGAGCGGGACTCTACCTGTGTCCTTCAGCTTCGTTTTCATTAACTAAATGAATAATAAATGAATAAATAAATATGTTCATTCAGTAAGACTATGGCGTATCCATTTAGTTCTTATACGAAACAGTTAAAGAAAACGGTGCCAAGTTTTTAATTTCCTTAATTACATTTCAGTCATCGTGTGCTGGTGTATGACTTGTTTAACCTGACACATGATCTTAAAGTGGCGCATACGTTTAATCCATCTGCTGGTTGGAAAATTTCCGCTTCGTTAAACGCCAGACGCTGCGCGCAAACATTGCGCCCCGCCCCCTCACTATAATGCAGTAGGCTACTTCAGAACCAACACTCCTTATACAAGGAAAAATACGATGTTCTTTCATTTCAAACCTACATTTTTGGTAACACCTCGCATTAAAGGGTCATGTCACACTTTCCATGTAAATATGCCTACTATAATAATTTGTACTAATTGTAATAGCCCTAACTGTAAATTACTATAATAAGTGACATTCTGTCTCATCATTCTCAAACTTGTTAAAGTCACACACTCGCTCCGTATTTCCCCCCGCTGTCTGCGTGTATCGATCTCGGCGGAATCGATAAATTACCATGAATATTCCCTGAACCGGTCGTGAGAAGAGAGTCAGACGGCAGATGGAGAAGCAGATACGGGGAGGACAGAAGGATGAATGAAGGCAAAAGAGGCCGAGACGAACCATTCAGACGAGGGCAATTAGGGCAGACGTCTTTTCAACTCAACCAGCCTCCATTAATGCAAAATCAAAGTGGCACGTTTTTATAAAAATATATGCTTACACAAACGGATTATAAAAGGTTCTGAAAGTGATTTGTAAGAAAAAGAAAAATATGGATTTCATTCAGACGGTTGTCTGGGGCTGAACAGGTGTTTCGGCTCCACATTTAGATTTTTTTTATTCCCAGTATGAGGGGGAAATAAAGAAAAGCTGTTACCGACATTCACCAGAGGGAGGTAAAGGTATCTCTTACCGGAGTTCCCGGAGCGCAGAGGCAGCGGAGACTTGAGTCGCCAGGCGCTGAAATCAGGAGCGGTTCTCTGAAACACCAACGGCACCGGCAAGGGAACAAACATGATCCGCTGTCGGCTGGGCTTTTCTTCAATGGGCTCTTGTATTTGGCGCTTGTCTTGAGTTTCTTTTTCTTTGGTTGCTTATTGTGTTTTGAGGTTGTTTCTTTATTTTTCTTTTTGGTAGATTAATAGTTACTATTTGGTTTAAACTGTACAAACCTAAGTAAATGTCTTAAGCTATCTTTACATTTTTGGTATTGTGCCTCGAAGTCATTAGCTACTTCTTCCTCAGGGATGTTCTATCTCGGACTCACACACCGACGGATAGTCGGGATCTTTCAAGCGGTCTAAATATCGTCAGAATATATGCTAAAAGTCACTCAACGTTTGTTTTGCCTTTCTGTAGGCTTGTCTGAAAATCTGTTAAATTATCCTACAAATTTGAATAACAAAACGTTTTAGACCTACGCTTTCAAACGACGAACAGTTGGCTGAAACTCTGACTTTTAAAAATTCAAAACTCACTTGTTGTCCTAACTGTCATAACGTTTCCTGGGGTTTGCGTATCCCGCGCGAGACCAGGTGAGCGGCCGGTAAACGTCACAATGGCCTGCGCGCGTCGCGATCCGGTTTCACTTTGGTTTAGCTTTTTAAAACAAATATAGAGTCAAAATCGTCTTCACTTTAATACAAAACTATTTGGTTACATTACAATAAAGTCGCGGTGGCTGGGTTTAAAACGGTTGCAAAGGTTATACATGAATATTTGGTTTCTAGCTCTCCTACTGTCTGGTTTATCTCGTGCACATTGCATGCATTTCAAGCAGCATTTATTTTTATTTGTATAAAATATAATAGAATCGCTTAATATATTTAAATAACCACGCACGTATAAGGCTACGCAGCGGCTCGATACGCTCCCGCCTTCGTTTCCACTCACGAGTCGGTAATTAAAACGCAATCAATCGATAAATAAATTAAGGAGCAACACTCCTTGTGCACGAAATGTTGAAACTGAACGAAAAGAAAACAACACGGTACCCGTTAAGCGGAATTCGGCTCTTTGGCTCTGTCCCACCACCATCCGTCTGTGTGTGCGTGTGTGTCCGTTACGATAGTCCCGTTATCTGGGAACCCCGGTAGCTTGCGAGCTCTGTCCGCCTCCCGGTACGAAAGCAACACTGAAACGAGAGGAGCAGCCGCTATACTCCCCCCGCCCCCCTTTCTCTCCCTCCATCCATACCTCCCCCTCCCCCATTTTTTTTTTTTACTAATCCCATACAAGGCAAGCTATCCTGCGTATTGATCGCTTGATTACTCTTCATTATGATGACTGTGATGATCGCGGTGGGCCGCTGGTCGAAAATCTTACACACATTCACCGAGTGGCTCACATCACATATCCTCATCTACATGTGTAGGTATATGTCCGTGGAAAAAACACGTGCGATATACTAAGCGACCAGTGGGAGAAAACCATTGATATGTTATGGTGATTATTTAACGTGGCGGATTATACTGTGAATAAACAACAAACAGAACCCGATTATCGCTACCTCACAAAAGTTTCATTTGGTCTATTGCTAGTCTAGGGTATCTCTCTTGCTGTCTCTCCCTTTCTACCTTTCATCCCCTTTTTCCGAAACACTGAATGCTGTCAGTAATAAAGCTACAATCTATGCCGCGCACTTACACTCCAGATTATTGCCGACATGGATTTTTTAAATAGAAAAATCTATACGCTAAACATCGCAGTCAATACGGAAAAATCGAAAGCTTAGCTTCCTGATCCCCCCACCACCCTCACTCACCCAAACTCACATTTGCCCCAAACTTCCTGTCTCTCTCTATCTGTCTATCTATTCGACTATATCCAAGGTAATATAGAACAATTATTGGCCAGCGTATCATAAGAAAAAAAGAAAAATACTTAATAATCGTAAAAAAAGAATTTGAAATATGCCTTTATAGCTAGGCTATTTAACACAACATACACACGCATATTTGGTTTGTTTTTAGAATATCATATCTTCCTGCAACACAACAGACTCACAATGGTTCCTTGAGCTTTATTGTCCCTAAGCACCCCCTCCATTTGACAGATGACATCCGCGTGTCCACGAGCGAGAGGGGAACGGAAAAAAAAAGAAAAAAAAAAAGAAGCGACAAGTTGTCCTTCACGAATCCCCCTCGCCTGAAAGGGCACGCGTTGCGAACCCCCCCATCCAAACTCCTTCCAGACAAAAGCAATTATTTCTTGTAGAATATAGTGTGTTTTGCGCGTCTATAGCAAGGAGAAGGAAGAAAGGTGTGCAGACTGAAACACATTTTCCAAATATGACATTTCCATTGGTTACATTCAATGGTCAGCTCACAGTCCACTACAGTATCGAACAGGCTTTAAGATTGGCATGCCATCGTTTAAAAAAAGAGGGAAAATCAAAATGCAAAAAACTGAAAAACTATTCCAAATGTACTACTACATGCAAGACACAAATTAAAATAGCTTGAGCACCTGCTATAATGAATATAAAGTGAAAACAAAATAAAGTCATTGATAAATTCTGCACATTTTTTGACAGGTAATAATAGTAATTCTGGCATCAATATCATTAAAGTTCCTGTTGTGATTAAAAAAAGAAAAAAAGTAAAAGAAACTTGGTGATCAATAGAAATAATCATTACCCAGTGCACACATAAAAAGAAACTTCCCCCTGTGTGTGTCTGGGGTGGGCGAACCAGACAGCGATACTGAAAGAGTTCATCGTTAAATGGCAATGTCATGTTGACAAATGCATTGGTTGAATTAAATTCTCTCTCATCAATAACAAGGCGCCCCAATCAATACCAGCTTACAATTATATCAACACCCCCTCTCGCTGTAAAAAGCAGCTAATACCGTGGCTTGCAAACATTCCCACTGTGGTGCAACCGTTGTATACAATATCATTCCTTCTCACCAACACATGACAGATACAAAACAACTCCAGATTTCTCTTACACAACCACATAAATAATTTAATGTACTTTCTATAAACAATATTTGCATGTTATGCATCCGTATGCCTCTAAACACAATAAAAAGATCTAAAAAGAATCAACATTTACTATACTTCACCCAATGTCTACTTAATTCCTGAATGACGGGGTTAGAAGTGATTTGAGCAGGGACTCACACACTTTCTCTCTTCAGCTGATCTAATGATCAGTGCTGACATATTGTCAATATCCAGCTCAAGTCTGCCAATACCCCTAATACAAATCCATCCTCTGCGCTGTAGCTCTTTTAACCACACACACACACACAGGGTAATAATTACACGGTGCTAATGTTGTCTTCTCTTTATCACCAATTGACATCAGATCTTGTCTTATTGATAGATAGCCTGCTCATCAATGCAAGGGAATGTTGGGATTTGTAGTTCTTTAAATGCCAGTATACAATGGATTTATAATTAGCCCTGTATTTCCTCTTTGATATATTAGTATTTCTTTTGCACCTTTAACATCTGGGATGAGAGAAGGAGAATAAGATAATGAATTATCAATAGTTAATAGTTACCTTAATGGAATATTACCCACAACAAATGTGGTTTTTAATCCCAGATACAGTCTAGGCTGCTTACACCATTTGTCCCTTTTGTTGCTTTTCTTGCATAGCCTGCCAAACACTCTTACAATATTTTGATTTCACACATTTGCTTATGGCGGCTAAAATTCACAAACAAGATTTTTATTTCTTCTTTTATTAATGCATCCTTTACAGGACCCGCCACAAAACATCTTTTCCATTTCATACAGATTCTACCATCATTCCACGCTATGCTAGTTTTAACACGATCAAAGACTTGGCAGACAGCAGCTGAAGATCCAGCAGTCAGAGCTGGTAAAAGACATCGACCCCCAAAGTGCTGGCGATGTGTCTCGCCCGCAGCGGCCTGCCGCGGCCTAATGCTATGACATGGAAGGGGCTATCAGTAGCGCCCAGACTAGCTTGAGAGGGGGAGCTGATTTCACCCCGTCAGAGGCCTGCTGAATATGTGATCCACCGTTACAGTGGAAGAGGATAAAGCCCCAATACCCCGTCTGTGATCTTTATGGGGTGCTGAGTGTGTGTAAGTGTGTGTGGCTACGCGAAGGCAAAAGGTAAAGAGAATGTTGAGATGTGAATAAGTGTGATGTCCACTATTTATGTGTTAAAAAGAAAAAAAACTAATCTCTATATATTATTTAATATAACATTTGTTATACTTTGTATCACTATATTTAATAGTATTAAATAAATTATATTATTTATTCATTAATAACATTTCATTTAAAAAAAATAATTACTCCGCATTTATGAACTATCCATTCTAGGTCATTCCAATAAGTTTCCTATTTTGTCTAACAATGACACACTTAACAGATTCCTCTCTTCTCCCTCTCGCTCTCTGTCTCGCCTTGTGCATTGAGACTGTGTGTGGGTAGATTTAGAACCGAGATCAATAAGAAATGTAGAAATCAATGCACTTAGCACTAGGAAATCAATGGGCCCTAATCGGGATGCCGATGGCACAAGTCAAAACAATTAAGAGAGAAGAAAAATGTTTAACAACCTCTACTCTCTTGCTTACACAGTGAAGACGAGAGCGAGTGAGTGGGGAAAAAGGAGAACGAGGGGAGCAACGCCGATGAGATTACAGCTGGGAATCAGGAAGTGCAGAGAAATGGCAGAGAAATGTGGATAGAGAGAAGTGAGTGAGGAAAAGGGACGTAAGGAGTCAATGAAACGTGTGGAGATGATGAAAAATTGTGGACGAAAACAGACATGCAATTATCCAACAGAGAAGAAAAGACAGAAAACATGGAGGGGAGAAGCAAAGAGAGGTATTATTTCACACAAATAATGACCGAGTGCCAGCGAGAAGACTCAATTATGGACGACGGCCAACCTAAATGGACCATCACACAACTTTAAATGGTGACTAAGCAAATTAGGGTGTCAAAGGTTAGCGGCCATGTTTTTAATGCACCAACGTAGCAGTTGGTTCAACGGTCCTATCAGATGGCTGAACACAGGGGCGCTCATCCATGGGTAAGCATGTAAATCTAGCTGTCAATCAAAACAAGGCCCAATTACAGACGCTCCTTGACCGATCCAATCAGAAGCAAAGAGAAGTGCCGTTGGCTCACCCTATGAAAGCTACGGTGGCACCGGTTGACGTGGAGTGGGTGGGTTGTGATTTGGGGTCAATCAATAGCTGAACCCCATGCCGACCTCTACCTCATTCTTAAGGCAAAGGGGGAAATCAATGCAGAAGGGTCTATGACTCCTGACTAGTGAATGGATTGGTGAAGTGCCAACTAATCAGCGACTTAGTTTATGTGCCACTGTGCCTATTAACCTATTGATATGACACCTGGCAAAGTGAACATACATGCACATGACACTACATATACACACACTCCTCTGACATGAAGATACAACAAGCAAAAAAAAAGGAGGAAATAATTAAGAGATGTACCATCAATATTTATATAAAAATGCATTTAATTGTATCTTAAAAATGTATGTGTTGTTGCAGGTAAATAAATTGCACAAACAACATGGCAACTAAAAGAGAAAGAAGCGAGCGAAACAATACACAAGGCACAAGAGCACAAGCGCAGGGAGTGTGAGTGAGTGATAAGATGAGGGGAAAAAAGAGGGAAAGAGGAAGCAAAGAAGGTTGTATCAAAGGAGGTTTCAGCATTAGGGGCTCAAAGGCGAGGGGGGGATACCTCTGATATTTGGGATTAGAAAACATGTGGTGAAGTAGGCAGGGATTAAGCAGGAAGATGGAGAAAGAAAGAAAAAGAGAAGGGTGTTTGGGGGAGGAGATGTAACAAAACCTATAGGAGTGTAAATACTTAGTCTGGAGAATTCTGTGGGTAGGTTTTTTTTCTTCTTCCCTGGCCTTGCATTCCCTCGTTTGTGTCTACCTGCTTATTTCTTATTTGTATATTGAGGTTATAAAAAAATACATTAATAAATACATAACTCATAATATTTATCAATATCAATATGTATCAATCAATTAATATAGAAAAAAATATGTTAATATTACATACATATAAATATATATAAACACACACACAAACATATATATATATATATAAATGTTACATATTATATACACAAGTGCGCGCATACACTAGGCCTTTTTAATGACAACATCCACATGTTGTGAAAAACAAATTGGTATTTATGTGGAGTCATAACTATTACAATTCTCAAAAATTATATATATATATATATATATATATATATATATATATATATATATATATATATATATATATATATATATATAGCCTCCTCTATTTCGTGTTCAATAAATACAGGAATATTTAGAGGACAAACCTCCATAGATTGAAGTGCAATTTATGATGTGACATTTACTTAAGATCCTCACACAGGCTTCTAGCTGGACATCTGTGTGTGTGGTTGTTTCTCTCCTCTCTCTTAATGTGCATGTGTGTGTGTGTGAGTGTGTATTTTGGGGCCGTGGGGGTTGATGTTAGGCACTCTTGAAGGTTAGGTTCAGTGTCAGTGGTCAAGGTCAGGTGTTAATTCATGAGAGCGAGTGAGAGAGAAAGAGTGAAAATCTACTTAATCTAAAAGGACAATGGCAGAATCGGAGCAAAACAATGAAAATTCACACAACATCAAAGACGACAACATCACGACTGTTAGATGATAGGCCCCAGTGCCACTCGTTTCTAATTTCTTTCTCTCTATTTATCACTTTCTTTCCTCCCCTTACCCAGTTTGACCACAGGGGTCAGCCTCCAGCGAATGAGGTCATTCGTCTGGGATGAAATTGACCTTCAACCCCTCAACTTGATCGCTTGCCCGCATTCTAACCACCTGGACAACCAACCAGCACATAGCTCACGGAGCGTGCGTGTGTGTGCATGCGTTTACCTGTTTGCCGCAAAACAATCAAATAATTTTACTCATAGAAAAACATTTATACATGTTCCAAAGCCTTATTATATATAGGCAATGACAGACAATAATATCATAGCTTATTATTAACCATTCAGATACTATTTATTTGCATTGATCTATTCCTTTTTTTTTTTTTTTAAGTAATACAGCAAGGTCTTAATGCAAATAGAACACTGCATGCACACACACACAATGAAGATGCAGAAAGGCATCAATGTTGGAGGTCAATACCTCACTCACACTCCTTATGATGGCACATCAAAAAGTCAATGATCAGCTCAAGAGAACCAAAGCTATTGATTACAAACAGACCAAACATGACATCCACTGCGACCTAAACACTGTTTCCATTCCATGGTAAAATTCACTGAAATCCAGTCATGAAATGTCATTATTTAATATCTATCAAATACATTATTTTGTAGGAAAACATCATATTCTATATAAATAGTTTATGTTTATCTTCATGCATTATTTTCAGTTTCTATTTTACTTTCTACAATTACATAGGAAAATAAACATTTTATTAAATCTATATGTGGTACAATATGTCTAGGTTAAGATCTCACTCAAAAATAGGTATAAATTATAAACATGTATGGATATTTACATTTTCCCAATATAAAATCTATATATCTTTATTTGTAATAGTATATATCATTTGAACGTGTATGCCGGGCATGTGCTTCTTCACTAATGAAATATAGAGCAATAAGGACAGAAGCCGATGCGCGCTCTCGCGGCCGGCGCGTCAGGAGACTGACCAGCTGCCCTTTGACACTGAGGTCGTGAGCTAATGGGCTTTGCACAGCTTTGCACATTGTGTGGACAAATGGTATTTTTTAGCGTTAATGTCAAGGTTGTTTTTTCTCCTGTTTTTGTTCTGATCGTCAAAGTCTTTTGGACCAAAAGTTGTTGTTTAAGTTGAAAGATCGATACTATTTTGTAGCTTTTTGCCGAGGTGAGCGAAATTCTCACAAATATCAGGGAACACAATGAACTTACCGAGCCCTTCATGACAAAAACATGAGATTCACAGCGATATATAGGCCTACTTCCGTTTAGTCATAACATGCGACCGATATATCAATATATTCGCAAAATATCTGGAAAAATGAATATGGTTTTAAACGTATGCAATCATTTTGCGTGATTTCACTTAGGCTATTTTACATTAATAATTAAAAATAATAATTTTCAAAATATTAATTTATTTTTAAGCATGTGCATGCATATTATAATAAATTGCTGCATTAACTATATTTCAATACTAAAACACTGCGCAACAACACTAAAATGATGTGCAGAGTAAATCAAATGCTTGAACATTGCATGATTTCACATCTTCCATTTGGAGTTTTTACCGACACCTGCACGTTCAGTTGTCAAAAATAGATTTCCCTTTAGTTGCTCAGTAATTTGATATGGGTACATTTATCATAAATCTAAATAAGCATTAACATTAAACAAATGTATTCATAACATAAATGATCAATGCATGCACATGCATCACTAAAACTCTCACCCGACGTGCGCACGTTTGTCTAAAAGCATGCATTTATTTAATGAATGTATAGGCGATTTGCATTTATAAACTCAAATATCTAAACGTTCCTTTAGTTTGTAAAACAATAAATAATAATAATAAACTATTTTAAATATTCTTTTAGTTCCTAAACGAAATTTGAAGACTGGGTCAAAGGCAATATGATCCAAAATTAATATTCACTTTTTACATAAATTTGCGTTCATTTTAAATTTACGATTTTAATGTTTGTTTTAATCTGTGCGTTTTATGCATAGCTAGTTTGCATTTTGAATATGCAAAAATGCAAACATATTGATGCATAATTAAACAATAAATGCAAATGCTGCCATATTATATATTTTAACCATTTAGCAAAAAAAAAAAAAAAAAGGATTAAATGTTATATTGTGAAAACAATAGGCTACATAAAAGAGCAGTACATATTTTAATCAATTCAAGACTAATAAACTACATTTCCATTGTAAATTCGACGATCCAGTTCTTAAAACGAAAAGCACTGCACTAAATGCCCTATACAGCCAAGTTGTTGCAACATACGGTAAATTAATAAAGTAAAATCAACAGAAAACATTAGATTAAACACTTTCATAATCGTACACCATTAAAATAAGTTCCGTTCTGAAATAAACAAGTGAACACAATAAAAGTTTACATGTTGTATGCTATTTGCTGAATAATGATAAACCTTGCAAATCATAAAAACTGTAAATAGACTATAACATATATACATAAAAATACATACATTTGTGTTAATGTTTATTTTTCTTCTAATGGCAAACAAGCAATGCAAATGTCGTGTTGCTAAATTCCACATTCATTTAACAACGGCAAACCTAAAGTCAGTCTCAGAAAATATAAAGCGTTACAAGAATCTTACAGGCATACTCGTGTTTTTTTAGACATAAAATTATGTATTTTAATCTAACTTTACGATTAAAACCTTTAACGAATTGGTGGATGATGCAAAAAGGAAAAGAGAAAGAATGAGAGGTGAGATAAAAGGTTACGCATATTGCAAGCATGGGTGAAGTAAGGTTTTATTATTATTATTACAAATTAAGCATTATAATATAAATACACAAAATGCTCAAATTCCTAAGATTTCTAGATTCCTAAATGCACATTCCTTTATAAACTATTTAATTTAAACCTAAATAGCCTAATACGTTTCATCGTAAAGCCCTTCACGCTGCCAAGACAGCTTCCTAAAGACAGACAGACACAGTTTAAACCTGGAAGATTTTCACTGTATCTTTGAGGTTGGTGTCAGCACGTCTCTCCCTCTCTCTTTCTCTGTCTGTCTGTCTCACTCTCCATGTCTCTAGTCCAGATAGAGAGATACCAGCCGCGCGCTCCAGACTTCAAACACGCGCGCGCCGGGAGGAAGCATCTCTCGCTCCCCTCTCGACCTGTCGATATCCCGATGGCAGTTCGCTCTTTATAAAAGTCACAATTCCATCCTTTTAATTGATTTCTCATAATTAACTCAGTGTGTTCATCGATTTCCACTCTACGGCGCATCGGCCTCTATCCGGGAACACACCGGTCGCGAACATAAGGCCTTATTATTTTCGCGTTAACCGAAGCCGAATAAATAGCCTATTGACCACATTCAATATCAATTAAAGCCCAACTACACTAAATAATCCCAAGTTTCTGGCACCGGGGTCCCGTCGGCAGGTGGAGAGGTCATCAAAATGGAGGGAAAACGTGTGTTTTGAAACTGGCTTGTGCATATTATAAGCCTCATATATTCTGTCATTTGAAATAGATACATTGATAATACATTTAATTAAATAAACATAGTGCTAATTACACAAACATACCGTATACGTAGGCTATGTATACACACCTTAGTCTGATTTGACATTTTCTGTAAGGAAACAAAGTGCACCTTGATATAGTCGCCTCAAGATATTCTGTCACTGATGTAAACATTTGCTATTATTGAGCGCGCGCGCACGCACACGCACACACAAACAATAATAAAAAGAAAAATAATTAAAAATCGATTATTAAAGCAGTTATTAAAAAACTAAATCAGCCATTGAGAAACAAACTCATTTGAATAATTTGGTAAAGCCCTCTGCTCTTTATGTCAATTATTTGTATATGATATTTTTTTAAAAATATATTTATCTGTGACCAATGCTGGTAGCTAGTCATGTAAAATCTGGGAAGATTTTCAGGATCCAGCAGGTCCAAATTTCTAAATTTCATTTTTAAAAATGTAAGAAGTGCAGAATCCCAAGCTTTTTGAGAAAAAGGGCTCTGAAATTCAAGAACAGAGAAAGACAGGGAGAGAGCAAAGCAAGGACAGGAGAAAGGTTTATCGCAGCTTCATCAAACAGGCACCTGACAGGATAATGGTCACTAACTCAATGTGTAATTATCAGAGAGTGAGCGGGTCAATCCTGCACAAACTCTATGCATTTATATGAAACAAAAACGGTATGATTTCTTTGTTTGAATGTGCATTTGAAAAAAAATCTGATTGATTAGTTTGATCAACAGCAAAACATATATTATCACACTTATCTGTATTTTCTTCCAAACAAATGCATTATGAAGAGCTTTTAAATATCATTTTATTAAGAAATTTACTTCTGAACAGTAAATGGCAAAAGAGACAAGAAACGCAATGCATGGAGGAAAGAAACAGTCAAAGAGGGGAGTGAATAAAGGAGCTGCGAGGGAAAAAAGTGAGGTGAACAGAGGAAGAAATAAGATGGTGCAAGAGTGGATCAGAGAAAGAGAGAGGGGCAAAAGAACGCAGGCGGAGGGAGGGATGTAGAGGCCCCTTCTCTGAAGAATCAAACCCCTCATGAATTAAACGCTTTAAGGCTCTGAATAGGAGGCACGTGCAGGAGGGCCTCTGAGAAAAAAAACGCTCACCCCATCTGGCTCTTTCAGGGAGAAAGAGTGAGCCAGAAAGAGAGAGAGAGATCAGGAGAAAGCGGAAGATCAATGTGCCATGACATGGCGAGAAACCGGAGGAACAACAGCCGAACATGATATATTTGGGGTTTTGTGGGGGGGTTTACAAAAACACAGCATTAACTAGATGAAATATTTAATGTTACTAACACGAGGACCTGAATTTGAGCCCGAGCAGGCACAGAAATAGTTGTCATTACCAACCTTTAATCTGTGAGCGAGCGACCTTTCAGACACTTTTTTCCAGTGTCCCTCACCCTCCATCTCTCCTTCTCTCACTTTCCCTTGTTGTACCCAGCATCTTGGCTGTTTCCATGACAACCGATTAGATACTGATGGGGAAGTGGGGCACATTTGTGAGGGAGCCTGAGAGTTATTGAGGGTGGGACTCTGCTTGATGGACATTGGCACATCTAAAATCCATCATACACGACTTAATGGATGAGCTCTATAATTCTGCATGTACAACAATCAAAGCATAGGGTTATATAATACTTTCAAAAATGTCTGCATCTTAAAGTCATCATGCATTCAAAATGTGATTTTTATATACAAGAATTACCAGTGCACTCTGTTCCAAAGGAAAAAACACATTGGCTTGTAATATTTGTATATCTTCTTTCAAATGAATAAAATAAAGTCTGACTTCTAGTTTGTTATATCAATATTCTTTCAGCAATTTGCTGTAATTGGTGAATTAACACGGCCAAAATTTAAGATGAAATTCTTATAGCTTGTAATGAAAATCATTGAGATCTTTATAACAGTGTAGGCTACTTTCATAAAATGCATGTAAATATAATTGTTCTCATTTGTCATTTATCCCAATGATATGTCTTATTAAGATAATATTTACATTTTTAGTTTGTGGGATTTAAAACATAATGCAATGCAATATAATGGCAATTAAGAGATTAATGAAAAAAACTTCTTCAAAAGCATAATGTATCATATTTGATGATACATTTTTCTTAAAAGAAAAAAAAATATGCATGGACTTAAGTAAACCTAAGTAGCTCCAGTCCAGTTTTTGTGATCTTGAAATATTACAAAATAAAAGTTGTACATGCACTTTATAAAAATCAGTAAAGATTTAACAGCAAAAAACACATGTGAAAACCATCACCTAAAGAGAATTATAAAATGATACTAAAGAGTCTATTGCATGCTAAAAAAGTTTACACTATCAATCGGACAACAGGTTTTTCAGGTCAGTGTTGATCATGTTGATGATTTAAAAGCCTTAGAAATTTGTGTATAAATTTTATTCTACACTTCTGTATGGTTCAGAGCTCTCAATGAAGAAAATGCAAGGATCTGAATACCTTAAATAACACTAATCATCCCTTTAATCGTGCTTTTAAGGCATTTTTTGATCACAGATAGACTACTGCACCTCAGGTCCTCTCTGGTCCACCTGTATCTGCTACACAGTCCTTCAAGCACATCCAAAATTCTGCCGCTCGAGTTGTATTTAACCTCTGGAAATTCTCTCATTTTCCACCTTTGCTCAGTTCTCTACACTGACTGCCAGTAACTGCGAGAATTAAACCCAAGACACTAGTCCTAGCCTGCAATGCTGCCAGTGGCCCATAGAACCATTATCTAAAATCCTTCATCAAACTCGTACACCCCAGTCTGGTCACTTCGATCAGCCACTTCTGGTCACTTAAATCCCCTTTACACGAAGACTTCCTGCTCGTCCAAGTCCAGATTTTTCCATCCATTTCTATCCTGGTTTCTCATTGGAACAAACTCCAACTATCAAATATCAGACCAGCCGTCCATTTAAAAGCTTCCAGATACACCTTGACATGTTTTAACCTACCTCCACGAAAACACACACACACAAACACTTTAAAAACATATTTAAGCCACTAAGATTCAGTATGAACAGATCCTGAATAATCAACATTAATTTATATTGTAGCTATTAGTTTCTTATTGAGTCTTAAGGGCAAAGCTTTATACAAAGACTATGAAATATAGATTAAGAAGATGATGACTGTGTTTTGCAGCATGGCAACTCATTTCTAGCTTGACATTTCTTACTAACTAACTAACCAGCTTCAAGATGGTTATACCAGTTTTTAAGGTTGATTCAGGGAAATGGTGGTTATTCAACTAACCAATAACCTCAATCTCAATTATTTTTGTCAACAATCGTTTTGAATTTGAAAAGAAAAGGTCCTCTACACACATTTGATGTTATGTAATTATTAACCTAAATATTAATCTAAACAGTATTTATTCAGGTAAGAGCATCATTATCTAAGTGCTAACCTATCTATTGGTTTATTTTCTAACAACAATACAATTTCCGTCTTGTTGACCGGAATAACATATAAATAACTTTTAAAGATTAAATCTTGTCAGTATAGCCCTATTAGTGTGATAAACCAATATAATGTGTATATAACCAAAAGCGTGTAACATTATCACCTGGTTGAAAGGATGAAGTTCGATCAGACGAAACCTCTGAACCCCATCTTGAACGTCAACTCGACAATCACATAATTATCAACAAGAAATCAGATGATTTGGCGCGTTTGGTCTCCATCTAGCGGCGGGAATTGTTCTCTGCACGGGTCAACGGAATAAACGGTCAGTCTCACCTAAAATAGCCTGTGGAGACTATACGGGGCGAATTAAAGTTTAAATCCACCACATTAAGTAAAAACAAATGTTAAGAGGGTCTTAAAAGTTGATTTCAGTATTATTAGTAACCATAAAAGTTAGACAAAGTCAGTTTAAGCGCACTTATACGGATGCTCACAAACAGGAAAATCCGTTAGACTCAGAAGGTAACCATAGCAACAGTTAACCGCTTTCCGAGGGCTTTTGGTGTCAATATATTATGTATAATTGATTTATAGGCTATTTAGCAAGTATATCTCAGTGTTTAAACATACATAAATAATGTACACATATATAATATAAGAAAACGTTTTTCCTTTGACTTTAGCCTTATGTTATGTACTTCGTTCCTCAAATTCTTATATTAGCGAAGCAGTTTTGAAGAAAATAAGCTGATTTCAGCAACCTCAAATGTAGTAACTTTGACTTTGGTGGACTGATTACAATACCATGGTTAAACTATGGTCACTGTAGCAAACCCATGGTTAATATGTTACCAAGGTTTAACCATGATTTTTTTGTAGTAAAACCCTGGTTAATTTTCGTGATTGTTCTTTAAATTCTTATATAAACGAAGCAGTTTTGAAGAACATAAGCCGATTTTAGCAACCTCAACTCACACAAGCCTTTGATTATGATATAGAGGACTGTTTATTTGAAATGGACTGTGCTAGTGTGGGAAAGATCACCATTTTATGGAATATAGGCTATGTAATCATTACGAAAATTAACCATGGGGTTTTTTAAAGTAAAAATGTAGTAATTTTGACTTTAGTGGATTGGTTACAATTTGTATAGCCACAGTTTTAATACAAATACCATTGTTAAACTATGGTTACTGTTGCAAAACCATGGTTAATATGTGGTTACCAAGGTTTAACCATGATTTTTTGTAGTAAAACTCTGGTTAATTTTCATGATTGTTCCTCAAATTCTTATATTAGCGAAGCAGTTTTGAGGAACGTAAGCTGATTTCAGCAATATCAACTCACACACGCCTGTGATATTATGATTAGAGGATTTAAACACAAAAGTCACACTCTTTATTTGAACTGGACTGCTCTGTTGTGTCAAAGATCCTCATTTTATTGAATATGTGATCACATATGGTCTGTATTGTGTATGTAAGTATAGAGATCAATCAAAACATGGCTGGTGTGAACATGAACGAGTCCCCAGTTGCACACCCAAACACAGAGCATGTCCACAATTACTCATCACCCAAACATTACTGGTCAGCCCAGTGACCCCTCCTCCTCTCGGTGACCCCGACGACCTAGGCGCCATGGCAACCCTGTGACCTATCCGGCAGTTGCCAAGGAGACAACCTTGGAGCACATCTGACCATTGCCCCCTCCCTTCCCCCTTTCTGCTGAGACGAGGCGAGCGATCGATATTCTATCACACAGAACAGTGGAGCGAGAGAGGGAGAGGGGGAAAGGGGGAGAGAGAGAGAGAGAGAGAGATTGGGGGGCTGCATTGAGGAGAAAGATTAAAGCGGGCAGGACAGCTGACAAGGGGAGCGCGTGTGTATGTGTGTGTGTTTCATAATGAGGAGACATATTTCTGTTATTTTGGAGAGTTGGCTTCAAGGCATGTTTGTAATTCTGTTTTTAGAGGTGTGGTTTTGTGTGTGTGTGTGTGTGTGTGTGTGTTTGTGAGCCCTCTTCATCATCAAAATGAAACAGAGGCTGAATGTAACCAGGGAATTCATCAAAGACTTTACTGCAGCCCATCTCCTCCTCTCTCTTTCATATAAAACCCCAAACTGTGTATATATATATATACAGCCTGTATAAATATTATAAGCTGTTATAGGCCTCTCTATCTGTGTGTGCAGACGGTGTTTAAAAGGGGTGACCCACACCTCTAGGTGATATGTCTGTGCAAAAGCAATTTTATTTAATTTATTTATTTACAGAGAATTTTTTATCTCAAATTAAATTTATGACCACCTGAAACGTTATTGTAAAACAACTTCCTCAAAATGATGAATGTTGTTCAAATATTAGGGAGTGATTTCGGGTGAGATGTGTTTAATGTGATATGATTTTGGGAGGAGCCACCTCTATAAATGTCACAGCGCCAAAACTCATAAAAGCTATGAGAAGGAAGGTTATAAACCTGCGGGAGTGAATTAATGACAGTAAAACCATTAACAGACTTGCAGAGTTCAGAGAAAAGCCATTTCAGAGGTAAAAGTTCTCACACTGGTCATGTTAATCGAGCGAGTCGGTTTTAGTTATATTTTTATTAGCTGACTACGATTTACTGGCTGAACCACACAAAGCTATCAAGAATGTATATTTCAACCCCCAAATACAATAAAATATAATAATAGAGTAACATACATAGAAGTCATTATAATAATCAATAATCTATTTTATCAAATTATTTTCATTACATTAAATCTAATTTCTTATCACCAAATTCTCATACATACTGCAAAACATATTTTAATTAATTTGAAAAAGTTTTATATCAGTATGGAATCACACAAAACCTCTCAAATGAATAAATAAAATAAAATGTATTTTATCAAATTCTTTTCATAACAATCACATTTCTTAACCCCACAATTCTCATGAATATGCTGCAAAACTGTGTTTGTTAAAATTGTAAAGCATTATATCAGTATTGAAAGAAGTATATGGCAGTATTTTTGTACATTATTATATTCTTAATTGGAAAGGATGATTCTCATTATCTAAATATAGAAATGAGCAAATAATGACAATAACTGAGAATAATGTGAATTAAAAACTGAAAAAACATCTGGATGCATTCTGGGTGATATTCTACTAAACTATTTACTCTTGTGAAATGACTTTTTGATATTTACAAATTAAAAATGTTGATTTTGAACTCAAACACAGTGTGAATGCATGTCCTGAAAAATGCAGTAGATTTTTAAAATTTGCTCAGAAAATTTCATTTGATCTCAAGCCAGACATCAGACACAAAAACAAACCGACGCCAAGCTGAGAAAAGAGAGGGATCCTCCTTCTTTATTTCATTTTTTGCTGTTGTTTCACATATTGGTACATTGCTTTTATTCCATCTTTTTTCTGCACTTATTTAAACAATGAAATCAGAGAGAATCCTCTTTTTCCTAGGAGACAGAAAGATTGTGTTTTCTCTTTTTTTAACTGGGGAAGAGGGGAAACGGGGGGCGGATAGAGGAGGGAGGCTTCTTCACATCGTTCACGAACAGACAAACAGACGGGGACAGAGAGACGGACAGAAGGAGCAAGAGCTGGGAGGGAGGGAGGGAGGGAGGGAGGGAGGGAGAAGTGCAGGATAAAAGGGGAGGGAAAAGAGGAGCGAGAGAGAGAGAGAGAGAGAGAAGAGTGAAACGGTGGCAGTGTGCTTTGTCATATCTGAGAAAAATAAAACCAAGCAGCTCTCAGACACACTTCTAGCATAAAAAAACAAACAAAAGAAGTTATGAATGATTAATAAAAACAACACTCAAAAATACAACAACAACAACACGGAAAGAAAACACTCTTAGAAAGAGAGACGGACAGGTGTCAGATCGGGGAGAGGAAAGCTGTGCTCCTCTTTTCCCCAGCAGAGGGCGAGAGTCTAAAAGAGTGAGGATCTTCAGGTTATTGGATTTCTGGACAGTAAAGATAACAGTAACGGAGCATGGCAGTGTTTGTACAGGAGTCCCTGTCGAAAGTGACCGAGTCTTTATGCAGCTGCTGGGTTTGCACACGCTAACAGTGTGTTAGGATCAGTATACTGGCAGATTCAGCTGTAGTCTTTGAGCAGTAAAAAAAATACAAAAAACAGGAGGATTTGTTGTCTTCCTCTGTGGTTGGTCCTCTCACCTTCTTCTTTTTTATTTCAGTAAAAGGAAGGAGTAACATGGCTGTTTCTGTATTGGTGTTTTTATAGTGAAGGGAGGAATGAGTAGAATGTGAAAGATAGAGAGAGAGAGAGAGAGAGAGAGAGAGAGAGATAAAAAAAGAGAGCGAGGGAATGAGGGAGAATCAATTAGAGAAGTATTTGACAATTTAGTAGTAAGTCTCCTTTTCAACCCAACCTGAGATAAAACAGAGAGAGAAAGAGGATTATTAAAATTCAGCATCAGTAACATGGATATTAAAATCATTCCTTGTTTGAGCAATCAGATATTCACAGAACATTCACATGAGGAGCATAGAGATCACTTTATTTTTGCAATACTTCCCCAGCACTTATATGACTACAACTGATCATGAATCAGTTGATACAGTCAGCTCCAATGAATCGATTCAAAACTGATTAAATGATTCATCTGCATCATAATCTCTTTGATGTTCACATGAGTGTCATGTGACATCTTCCATGCAATAAAACATTTTACTAAAATATATATATGTAGGTCAGTTTCTGTAATGAAAAAAATAAATAAAAATTATATATATATTATATATATATATACATATACATATACATATACATATACATATATATATATATATATATATATATATATATATATATATATATATATTATTTTCCTTTTGGTTAATTTAGTGTAAAATATTTTAGAAATAAATACTTGGTGTATTTTAACTAGATATTTACTGTGTTTTACCAAATTACTATATTATAATGACTTACAATAATCATGAATTTATTATTATTATTTTTTGCAATGCAACAATACTACTGTTTTACTGGATCTTTGATCAAATAGTTGCAGCCTTGGAGAGCCAATGGCAGAGTAAATATGTAAATATCAATACTTATGTACTGAATATCATCATAAGCCTAAAATATGTATATATATTTAAAGAATAATTCAAGTTCTGTACCTCCTGGGTTCCGGCGCAGGATGAGTTTTCGGATCTCATCGTAAACAAAAATTAAGAAGCTGTAAGGGAACGCACAGAACCACCAACTGGGCCTGAGAGAAGAAACGAGAGGATTCACATTAGTTAAACTGATGCTTCCTTTCACTATGACACTGTTCCATCAGGAAACACTCACTTGAGAGGATACATCCTGAGGGCCACGTCCATACCGGGGCAGTACGACAGGAAGGCAGCGAGAGCCGTCTCCTCAAACAGGCCGAAGATCAGGATTTTATTCCTGCAGAGAACAAGCACAAGCACAGTCTGCTTCAGTCACTGCTTCATATCTGATTCAGCTCTCTGCTAATGAGGAATCCCAGTGTGAGCGGGACATGAGAGAGATGCTAACTTCATGCCCTGCTGGAACACAGAGTTGCGGCGAGTCTTGCAGATGATGACGTCGGCCCACTGCACCACCACGATACTGACGAAGAAAGCCGTGTGACAGGTGAACTCCACGATCTTCCTCTGCTCATACGTCTGACAGAAAGATGACATTTATGATTACACACTCATGTGTTCACATACTGTACACTACTGTTCAAAAGGCTGGGTTCAGAAAGAGTTGACATTTTTTGAAAAACTAATTATGGCTCAAGAATGAAATAAATGTGATGTGATGGAAAGACATTTATAACATTACAAATGGGTTCTATTTCAAATAAATGCTGTTCTTTTGAATTTTATATTTGTCAAAGAATCCTGATTTTTTTTTAATCATGGTTTCCACAAAAAAAAACAACAACAACAAAAAAAAACATTTATAAATATAATGATTTGGTTACAGAAGTTTCTGAGGGATCATGTGATTACATTTTAAAATATTTAAATAGAAAAAGGTATTTTATGTTGTAATACTATTTCGCAATATTAATGTTTTCACTGTATTTGTGATTAAATAAATACAGCTCTGGTGAGCTTTTTTTCAAAAACAAATAAACCATACCAACCCGAATCTTTTGAATGGTGGTGAATATTACATGTTTATGTTTTGCTAATAATCAGTGAGATTATAGAATTTATTAATGGTTTAAATTATTTGTTTAAGTTTTAAATAAGTGACAAAATTGTTCATATCATTTTTATTAGTTTTTGTTTTTTTAGAATGTATATACAGTTTTTTATCCAAATTAGTTTTTTTATTAAAAAATTATAATAAACTAACTACCCTTTAGTTTTAGTTAATTTAGTACATCAATGATGCCTCTGAACCTAGCTGAAATAAAATGTTTTTTATATTTTACTTTATTTTATTAAAAATAATAATAATTTAGCATTTTAGTTTTATTAATTTAGTCTCAGATAACTATAATAATCCTTGTTTAGATATCTCAATCATCTATACCTTTTTTTTTTTCTATCTTCCACATTGCCAAACACTTATGAACTATCTCAGTGAATGTGTTTGAACAACAACCTATAGATGCATCCTCATGAATAAGCTTGGCTTCCTTATCTTAGTTGCACTTCCTGTCTTGAATATCTGCATGTTCTCCTGTATGGTTTTGTTTTCTTATGCCAAACCCAGATAATTAATACCTAAGAAGACAGGCCTAAAAATAACACAAGCTTTTAGTAGTTCTGTGTTTTGGTCAGCCTGTCTGAAACAGGCTAGTTGGTGCTTTTGTTTGTCTCTTTATAGAAGCATCTGTTAAATGAATAAATGTAAAATGCAATGTACCTTGCTTTGTTCAAGAGCATCTTCCAAGTGCGTGAATGTCAAAGCTGTTCTATCAAAGCTGTGTATAGTTTGTGTCATGTGACGCAGTGTTTACCCATTGCTGTCCGTAACTGTCCTCCAGGTCATTGTTAGAGCGATCGTCCCAGTTTAGCCGGATGCCCACCAGCAGACTGGGAAGCCAGCCGTTCTCAGCCAGAATCACAAAATAACTGAAAAATCCTCCCAGGGCCTGAATCATACCTACATATGACAGGAAGTCACTTTTATTTAGTTCACTTCGGGTCAGTAGACCAGTCGGTTTCTTCCTACAGCAGTTGGGTTTTTCCAAAACCCAATTAAAATAATTTTTTATAATGTAACAGCTCACTAACCGATCTGTCCATAGGCGATGCTGATGAGACGCTCGTTCACCAGCTTGTCCCTCTGAGGGTTACGAGGCTGGCGCTTCATGATGTCACTCTCTGCTGCTTCATAAGCCAATGAGATTGCAGGGACCTGAGATGGAAGGTAATGATTGGTTAATATAACAAGGGAGTGTATTTCAGAAAACTAGAAAAGAACAGTTCCAGTTACATTGTTCAATATGTTCATTATTGAAATAAAGACATTAGATGTGTGTATGTGTGGCTCACCATGTCAGTGCCCAGGTCAATGCAGAGAATGGTGATGGTTCCCAGAGGAAGAGGAATGTTGACTAAGATGAAGAACAGGAAGGGAGTGATCTCAGGGATGTTGCTGGTCAGTGTGTAAGCGATGGACTTCTTCAGGTTATCAAAGATCAGACGACCTGCGAGAGAGCAAAAATGCAAACAGACTTCACTATTACTGAGCCAAAGTCGTTTCTCTCGTTCCTGTGCTTTTCCAAAATTTGTCAAGGCAGTTTGCTTGCAAAGAAGTGTCATGCATATAATTAAAAATTTATAAGTTATAAGATTTTTTTTAAGATGTTTTTAATATTAATTAATACACATTTAAAAATGTAAAAACTATAAAGCTTTTTTAATGAAAGTTACTATACAAAAACATGCTCAGTGTGTTTATTAATCCGTTTAAATGTCACCAACTCTTCTTAATTTTTTGTTTACATTTTGTTGCGTTTATTTATTAAATAATTAAAAACTATAGTAAACTAAAACTAAAAGTTTATACATATTAATCAGTAAAAACAAATAACACTATTAATACAAATACTGATTTTATCATGTTTTTTTTTTTTACATTTATTGAATATAACCATTAGTAATTTATTGAATATAACAATAACCATTTTATGTAATATTTAATAAATGTTTAATTTGAATGAATACAAATTAATACAAATATTACCAAGTTGTTGTTTTTTTTTAATCCAAACATTAAGCTATATTATACTTTACTATAATACAACTGTTTTATAGTTTTGTATAATAAATTTTTATCTAAAATGTAATTTCTGAATTATTTGGATAATTTTTTAATTTATATTATATTATATTATGAATGCTTTATGGACCTCAGGTAGACTAGCAACCACTGGATTTGTGAAATCTAATGGCGCTCCAATTTAATAATGAACAAAAATCAAAATCCAGGTCATAGACGAAAATAATTGCCTCATATGAGCTGCCTTCATTTTCTGGCTTGCTCTGGATTTCTTTCTCTCTTTCCCATTTCCTCTCTCTCTCTTACCTTCCTCAACTCCAGTAACGATGGATGCAAAGTTGTCGTCCAGCAGGATCATGTCTGCAGCCTGCTTGGAGACGTCTGAGCCAGAGATCCCCATAGCAACACCGATGTCTGCCTTCTTCAGAGCGGGCGAGTCGTTCACCCCGTCACCAGTCACCGCCACGATGGCGCCCTAAACCACACAGAGAGTGTGTAAAAACATAAGCCAGCTGTTTCCCTTGATTCTGTAATCATGAATAATAATGGACTACAGTGATGTGTGTTATTTAGGAGTGCACCTGTCTCTGGCAGCCCTCCACGATGATGAGTTTCTGCTGGGGAGAGGTCCTGGCGAACACGATCTCGGTGTGATTCTTCAGCACTTCATCCATCTGGTCCTGCGAGAGGTCCTTCAGATCTGAGCCGTGGATCACACAGGCTTTAGCATCCCTGACAACACACGCATGAAGAAAGACAAATCAAGACTCATCCTCTCAGGTTGTATCAAAATCAGATGAACTGTGCAGCTGCTGATGTTTTGATAAAAATGAGCCAGAAGTATTAGACAAATCACATTTTCAGAACTGCGTCTATTTTGCATGACTTAGATAAGCTATATAATGTACCTACACTATTATGGGGCAAAATCATGTTTCTCCATTGATGGACATTTAAAAGTGACTATATTTGCACAAATAAATTGCTAATATTTTGCTATATATATATATATATATATATATACATACACTCTTAAAAATAAAGGTTTCAAGATGCATGTTTTATTTTTTATTTTTTTATTATTATTTTACAGTGATTCCGATTAAAAAAACATTTTTATTAAACAGTTCTTTATTAAACCTTGGTTTATTCTACATTTGAAGAACATTTTAAAATATGAAATATAGTTTAAACAATCATTTAAAAGATTCTATTGATGTTAAAGATTTAGATTTAGTTTTAAAAGTGTAGCTGTTTAACCAGTGACCTGCTTTTGAAGTTATTATAGAGAATATTAAAGTATTTTTGATTTTAAGTATAGTCCAAACAAGCAGGATTCAATTTAGACATGTTCCTGAATCAACATTCTTTGTCATTCCTACAAACAATATTCCTATCAAGCAATAGACACCATATCCTAAACCTAGCCTACTTCTGAAAGCAGATGATTGGTGGAAAATGATACTGTTAAAGCCTAATCCCTAACCAGTAATCCCATCAGTTGATAGGAACGCTGTCCCAGCACTGAAAAACCTGCTGATCCAGGAAAACATCCTTGTGAAGATCATGAAACTTAAGTACTGGCTTCCTAACCAGCTGGGATATTTTTATCCATAGTATATTATTAATGTATACGGAAAATTATATCAGGGAAGATACAAAATGGATCTTAAATCAGAAATGTGAGTTTGGAATACAATGCAGTAGGTTTTATAGGGTTTTCCTGCTCTACCTGGGGTTGACCTGGCTGACGGGGATATTAAGGCGAGCGGCGATGTCCTCCACTGTCTCGTTACCCTCAGAGATGATCCCCACACCTTTAGCGATGGCCTTGGCCGTGATGGGATGGTCACCGGTCACCATGATGACTTTGATTCCAGCCGAGCGGCATTTGCCCACGGCGTCTGGGACGGCGGCTCGGGGAGGGTCGATCATGGACATCAGACCCACAAAGCACAGGTTGTCTGTCTGGAAGTTAATGTCGTCTGTGTCGAAGGCGAATCCTTTGGGGTACTTGTCCTCAGGCATGAACAAGTGGCAGAAACCTGGATGGAAGGAGGAAAAGACACACTTGACTTGAAGATCCACTGGTTTGGTTTTTCATTTGTCTTGGATATATAGTTTAAAGGAAACAGGAAACAGAAAAGCACATGCAATACTGTAGTTGATTTTCATATCCCACGTCACATCTCTGTATTTCTCACCCAGCACTCTTTCTCCCAGTCCTCCGAGCTCCAGGTAGGCGTTCTGGAAGGCCTCCTTCAGTTCCTCGTCCATGGGCTGCTCTTTGCCCTGCACCATGATGGTGGAGCAGCGGTCCAGGATGCGCTCTGGCGCCCCCTTCATCACCAGCAGGTAATGGCTGTCAGGCGTCTCATCCGTCTCGTGCACTGAGAGCTGGCGGGAAAACACATCAGAGCACATGAGAATGAGTGTTCATGAGAAACTAATAATACTGGAGATAAATGTGACTAAAGATGAGCCTGTTTAATCATTCATCAGAATTAAATGAAATATCTTAGACTAGAGAATTTGACTAAATGGACAGCTGTAGTTTTCTTTAGATCAAATCATTCATAAATTCAAATTCAAAATGATAAACTAAACTGTAGTTTTCTTAAGAGTTCGTATTGAGTTTTCTTAAATTCTCAAGTATTGGGTAATGCCGAATTAACAATGCACGATTTTTCATAGGTGAAATCGCCAACAAATGCCTGAAATCAGAGAGAAATCGGTGCCCTTTAAAGCAAGTGACAACCATGCAGTGTGAATTATCAAAGACGTGATCTGAGGGAATTGTCGACATGTCGCAGAAAAAAATTTGAAAAAAATTTGGCATGCTAAATATCTGGAGCTGTTGGTGATTCACAATCACGCTGTGTGCAATGATTTCTGACTGAATACTACATTGGTGATGACCTACAGCCAATGAGAGACCAAGAAACAGGGCAGAGGGAAGTTCGGGGAGGAGTTATAGACCAGAATATCAATACTTTGATAGATATTTGAACAACTCAATCATACAGAAACAAACATTTGCTTGACCAGCCACAACATCAGCATAAGAAAACCCAATCCCTGTTCCTGCATCTCCCTCCTGCATAATTAATTTTTATTTTTCTCCTTGCTATATATATATTTTTAATAATCCAGTCTCACTCGAAAACTCCAGTCTGATGCATGCAGGTTCTCGCGTTATTTCCTTATATCTTCTCGTGTGTGTTTTGTTAGTTTGCGGACCAGACAGAGCTGAAACCCCCTGTCGCGGATCCATCATGCTATCTGAACACAGCAGCAACTCACAGTGTGAACTCGGCATAAGTGAAAGTAACATTGATTGAATGTTAACAAGTTAATGGATTCTGATACTAGACAGTAAACAAACCTGGTATTTGTTGGTGGAGTTGAAGGGAATCTCAGCCACTTTCTTGTTCTTGTCCCTCATGGCTTTGACGGAGCCACAGGAGAGCTCGATGCACTTGAGAAGAGCCGATTCAGAGGCGTCCCCTGCGACATCACGCTTCAGGATGGGCAGAGAGTCCTGTCCCGCCTTAAACACGGCTCTGTTACAGAGCGCCGCCACACGGGCCAGAGACAACCACGTCCCAGAGCTCTTGTCAAAGGACGCACCTGTTAGACAACACACTCGGGATCAGTTTCGGAAATTCACTAAGGCTGCACTTATTTGATTAAATTAGTAAAGACAATAATATTGTAAATATTTCTAAATATAAAATAACTATTATGTACTGTAATGTATTTTAAAATGCAGTTTATTTTTGAGGCAAAGCTGAATGTTTATCATCATTACTGCAGTCTTCTGTGATGAAGATGATCCTTCAGAAATCATTCAAATGTGCTGATTGGCCGCTCAAGAAAATATTATTTTTATTACCGATGTTGAAAACAGTTGTGATAATGCATATTTTTAGTGAAAGCGTCAATATTTAATTTTTTTAGGATTCTTCAATGAATAGAAAGTTCACATAAAGAACAACGATAATTTTCAATAGAAATCTTTGGTGCAATATTACTTGAGAGATAATATTATTTGAATACTTCATATTTATATATATATTTCTCCTGGTTGGTTCACAGTTGGTTTTGATTCGTTTTAAAATGGTGTTAGTTTTATTTAAAAATAATAATCCTGCTTTGGTGACATTTGAAATGCCTGTACTGATCTATTCATTGCATCCTGAGCGACTCACCCGACTGATCTTCTGTGGTGTCGGCCTCATGGATCTGATTGTCGAACCACATGTGAGCGACAGTCATGCGGTTCTGCGTCAGGGTGCCGGTTTTATCAGAGCAGATGGTGGATGTGGATCCCAGGGTCTCCACAGCCTCCAGATTCTTCACCAGACAGTTCTTCCGGGCCATGCGCTTGGCCGTGAGCGTCAGACACACCTGGGAGACGCAAACAGAGAGAAACCCAAACAGAGGAGCAGTGGAACAAAAGGAAGTTGAAAGGAAAAAGAGGTGGAGAGAAAAGAAGCAAACAGTTTTAGTGGCATTTCATTGTTTGTGGACAATGCAGCGTTGTGCATTAAGAGAACTGAGTGAAATCAAAAAGAGCCAAGCACAGCAGGAAGCAGAGAGGTCAGAAACATACTCAACGCAATGTCTGCCTTTATTATTGATGTCAAGAGGTGAGCCAATCAAAATCAGTGGTAAAATCACACAAATGTGTCTTTTATTTGATAGAAGAGTCGAATTGAATGCCAAAATGATCAAATGTGACATGCTCTTATCATCCAAAACCCTTCAAATATGACACACTATTTTAATAATGTATGATGCATTTTGTTAGTTAGGGTTTTACTTGCAGTGAGGAGAAACAAAACTTTTGTGCAGACCATATTTTTATGAGGTGAATTATTGTCTGCCGAGAACATGCAAAATGCAGTTACCAAAAAAAATAAAAATAAATGACAACCAAAAATCAAGAGACTTAATCAACTGTTCTATTCAGCCTATATCACATTAATAATTATTTATATCGTTTGGCCAATCCAGGACATTTTTGTTTACTTTTGTGCCTTTATAATTTCCAACATAGCACCCTTATGGTAACACTGAGAGGCCAAATTCATAAAAAAAATATTTTAATTAATGAAACATACAAGCTATAAAGGGCAGCACAGCTGTTTTCAGTACTGAAAAAAAAAATCCTTCAGTAAATCAGTATATCAGAATGATTTCTGAAGATCATGTGACACTGAAGACTGGAGTAATGATACTGAAAATACAGCTTTAAATCACAGGAATAAATTACACCTTAAAATAGATTTTGAACTGTAATAATATTTTCACAATATTACTGTTTTTTAATGTTTACCATTTATTCAAATAAATGCAGCTTAGGTGAGCATAAGAAACTTCTTTAAAATACATCAAAAACTTTAAAAGCTACAGCATAAATGATATGACTGACTTTTTCTTATGTATAAGTGTTGAAAATTGCAAAATAGTTTCACAATTTACAAGAAAACTAACTGTGTAGTTGAGCTAAGCAAATTTCTTCTTATTGACATAACATTTAGGTAGAAAATAAAGAGGTTAACGATAAATTTAATTTCCTTAATTTTCTTTAAGAGACAATTAATTTTTAATAATAAATTTTTTTTACCATTTACTGTAAAAAGTATATAATTTATAATATAAACATTTATAAATGTAAAATTTGCCAGTTGGGTCCCAAAAACATTAACAACCTCACGGTCAAAAAGTCTCAACGTCCTCAGTGTCAGTGTATTTAGCATGCATATTTAGCATGCATATTTAGCATGCATATTTGCACTGCATTATGTATTACATGTTTCTGAATGCAGTGATGCAAAAATCAAGCTTGACATCTGCGTAGAGTGTTTCAGGCCTAGATGTGCACAGCAGCCAGAGGCACAGCACACAGCACAGCCAGAGCGACACACCGTCTCTGTGTCGCAGCCACTAGCTCACACAGGCAGCTAAAGATACCACACAGTAATACTTTTTCAGATTTTCATATTGGCCTAGGATTTCAACAGTGAGAGTCTGTAAAAGAACACAGGAAGAGAACGAGAGGAACAGACAGAGAGAAGGAGAGAGAGACAGTGATAGAGTCACGAAGAGGCACAGATATGAAGGATTTGAGAGAGGGAACACAGTTCAAGAACACACACGATGATATTCAACACTACTGACACCACACACACAACCACAGAGCAGAAGCCACAACACTCACTGATACACTGAAGAACAAATGACCCGGAGATGGACAACAGATTCAAGTATCCATTTATAACCTCATGGAATATGTTCAGAATGGCATACTACTAATATCTGAACTAGAGAACTACTGTATGGTTCTGTAGTACACTCTTAAAAAGAAAGGTGCTTCACGATGCCATAGAAGAACATTTTTGTCTAAATGGTTCCATAAAGAACCTTTAACATCTGAAGAACCTTTCTATTTCACAAAAGTGACTAACAAATTTATTAAAACAAATTTATGTAAGGTTTTCAACCAATTTTGTAAGGTTTGTGCCACTGCTGCTCTTAACTAACAGTATTGGTTATTACCAAAGTCATTTTTTCTCTTTCAGTATTGGTTAGACCTCCATTGTGTGTAAGCTTTTGAATAACAGTAGTAAGCTATTTCTAATGCTATAATATAATTATTGCTGTTATCTGTGAAAAGAAAGGCAGAAATTTGTCAAGTGCTTTATAGTGTTTTACCCAATTAGTACAAAAAGTACATAAACAAAGTACATAAGCTGTTATCAAAGGCAAAGGAGGCCATTATTGTTATTATGTGAATAAATACTATTTAGTTGTTTCAGTTTGTTCTTTGTTCAGAAATTACAATAACATTTTTAGAATTCAATTTTTTTGACAGATTTCTGAAATATTTGTGTTTTCTGTATTATGACAGGTGGTCTAATAAATTGTTAAGCACTGTATGTTTTCATAGCATTCAGTTGGCACATTTGTCTTATGGACATTGGGCAGAATGTAAATAAAGAAAATAGGGGTTTAAATCAGATTAATAAAAAAAATAATCTTCAAATAAACTTTAGTTGCAGCTCTAATTGACTGACATACTATTGCCACTAGTGAGAATATATTGTAGCACACTACTGTTTATTTACTCGGTAGGCAGTGTGCAGTGATACTGTGCAGTATCTACAGTAGTATATACTGTGAAGTATGTTAGTATGCAGTATGTCCATTCCAAACAAAGCCATGGACAAAAGATACAGAAACAAAAAAGACAAAAAACACACACACACACACACATCACAAATTATACTGAAAAATAACTAAACCAAACACGTACTTGTCACAGAAACACATTTGAACATTAGCAGGGACACCAACACACATCCCACACTACAACATCCTGACACTGCATAAGCCCCTCAAGGTGACTCACAGTGACGGTGGCCAGCAGACCCTCGGGCACGTTGGCGACGATGATGCCGATGAGGAAGATGACGGCCTCCAGCCAGGAGTAGCCCAGGATGATTGACAGGATGAAGAAGGTGACGCCCAGGAAGACGGCCACGCCGGTGATGATTTGGATGAAGTGCTCGATCTCTTTGGCGATGGGGGTCTTTCCGGTCTCCAGGCCGGAGGTCAGAGTAGCGATGCGGCCCATGACAGTTCGGTCACCGGTGCACACCACAATCCCACGAGCGGTACCTGACCGAGGAGGAGAGAACAGAAGGACATCATTATAATCATCAGAGGATATTAGAAAATATATAAATAACAAGAAATAGTGATTTAAAATGATATTACATATTATAATGTGAGAACAAAGAGTGTGTGACCTATGCTGCAATATTTAGTAGTATTAGTGTGTATACTAGTGGTACACAGAATATACAACTCTTAGTTTTAGTAATTTGGCAGTAATGTTTATATTTCTATCACTGGGCAAATGAAATCACCCATTTTGCCTTACAAATTATAAAATAAATAGTCCTGTCAAATGATTAATCACATCAAAATACAAGTTTTGTCTACATTATATATGTGTGTGTACTATGTATATTTATTTTGTATATAATATAAATACACACACAGAGTATATATTTTGAAAATATTTACATGTGTATACATTTATATATTTATATTCTTATATTTTACATTATATATAAATATTTAATATATAAACATGACATATTTTTCTCAAATATATACAGGCATGTGTTTGTATTTATATATGCTTGATAAATATACACAGTACACACTCATATATTATGTAAACAAAAACGTTTATTTTGGATGTGATTAATTGTGATTAATCGTTTGACAGCAATAAAAATAATACAAATTATATATAATATACTGTATACACTACTGCTCAAAAGTTTTTGGTTGGTAGGGGTTTTGTTGCAATGTTTTTGAAGTAAGTCTCTTAAGATCATCAAATCTTTTTTTTTTTTTTTAATACAATAAAAACTGTAATATTGTGAAATATTTTTACAATTTAAAATAACTGTGTTCTATTAATATATTTTAAAATGCAATTTATTCCTATGATGGAAAAGCTGAATTTTCAGCATCATTACTCCAGTCTTCAGTGTCACATGATCCTTCAGAAATCATTCTGAAATACTGATTTGCTGCTCAAGAGACATTTCAGATTTTTTTCAGAATTCAAGAAGTTTAAAAAAAAAATAGAATCTCATTAATTATTTCTTTACTGAAATAAAAAATAATAATAACAAACCCATTAGTTTATTTAAAAAGACCAAAAAAAAAAATGAATGTGTAAATATGTTTATTTATTGACCACCACTGCATAATGTTATTTGAATATTAGATATGACCAAATAAGTATATATTTTAATAAAAAATGTATATGGTTTACATGAGCTCTTTTGTTTCTTATGTATTCTTTTTAAATATAATATCCAGTCCGACATATTAATGTGATGTCTTGTTTTGGGATGGTTAAGGTCTGTGCTCTAATTCACCAGATGGTGGCAGGAGAGCGCCACCCTGAGGCTGAGCTGGGATCTACTGCTGACAGCTCCCTACTGAGCCTGGCCATATGCAGCATCTCCTGACCTATCGAAACAACTGCATTACACAACTGACAAGAGCCACAGACACATGTACACCGACTGAGAGAGAGAGAAATCAGTCATTTCCAAAAGAACTATACATGGAACTGCTTTCATATGAGCAGCTGTATTTGTTATAATGAACATACATCATCATTCACAGGTAAAAAAAACCTGTCAAAGGCTGGATTAGCAAACGATGAAACCTCATGTGAAATTCAGCTACACAGAAGGAAATGTCACCAGCTCCTGCAGAGTGTTATTCATTTGTTCAATCAGATCTGAACTGATTAGTGTTTTACCATCAAAACGAAGTGAAATGTGTGCAAAGCGAGTGAAAAACAAGGGTGCGAGCAATCGCGTGGGCAGTAGAAAGATGGGTGCAGACGTGAGAGGCTTCCTCTTCGGCTTTTTTTGTAGTAAAAACATTAAGAGATTGGAAAAAGGGTGAAATAAAAAAGCAGAAATCGATCTGAGAAGATAAGTTCATAAAGAACAGGAAATGAAATAATAAAGAGAGAGAGGGAGGGAGAGAGAGAGACAGCCTGGAGGAGAAAATAGAGCAGAGATGCAGCTACTATGGCAACCGTACCCTCAACACAGTTGGTGGAGAAGAAGGCGATGTTACGGGTTTCCAGAGGGTTGTCATGGGTACAGTCAGGTGACCTGGTCTGAGGCTCTGATTCGCCCGTCAGGGACGAGTTATCAACCTGAGAAATATAAATATATATGAAACAAACTGCTGTTTCTGTGTCTGAAAGTTCAGAAGCGCTTTAGAATAATGAAGTTTTAGATGGATGGATAGACAGATAGACAGACAGAAAGACAGAAAGATAGACAGACAGATAGACAGAAAGATAGATAGACAGACAGACAGACAGACAGAAAGAAAGATAGACAGACAGACAGAAAGACAGAAAGATAGATAGACAGACAGACAGAAAGATAGAAAGATAGATAGACAGACAGACGGAAAGATAGATAGACAGACAGATGGAAAGATAGATAGACAGACATACAGACAGATGGAAAGATAGACAGACAGACAGACAGAAAGATAGAAAGATAGATAGACAGACAGACAGACAGACAGACAGAAAGATAGATAGACAGACAGACAGACAGAAAGATAGATAGACAGACAGGCAGGCAGGCAGGCAGATAGATAGATAGATAGATAGATAGATAGATAGATAGATAGATAGATAGATAGATAGATAGACAGACAGACAGACAGACAGACAGACAGATAGATAGATAGATAGATAGATAGATAGATAGATAGATAGACAGACAGAAAGATAGACAGACAGAAAGATAGATAGACAGACAGACAGAAAGACGGAAAGACAGACAGACAGACAGACAGACAGACAGACAGACAGATAGATAGATAGAAAGATAGATAGACAGACAGACTGTGTAGATGCTGTACCTTGCAGCCGTGAGCAGAGATGATCCTGAGGTCAGCAGGGATCCGGTCTCCTCCCTTCACCTCCACCAGATCCCCAGCCACCACCTCCTCAGCGTTAATCTGGAGCTTCTCACCTTCACGGATCACTAAAGCTTGCTGCGGACCACACACACACACACACACACATTTCAAACTCTAATGGGTCTAAGGAGATAGGAGAGATTAGAGGAGCATTAATACAGTCTGGGGATTCACAGAGATAATAATTAGGATTATGACCACAGAGGAAATCAACGGATTATGGTTATTTGGGTTTTCACTTTGATCCACTCCGACTGTTACTTTGAGTTGAGAAGCACAGCCAGAAATATGCACAGCAAACTTTCTCACTTTTGAATTATGATTTGGATGAAGCATAATTAGGAATCTGAACTGAGGGTATTGAATAACTTTTATTTGGTGTACCTGGGGAACCATGTTCTTGAAAGACTCCATGATCTTCGAGCTCTTGGCCTCCTGGAAGTAGGAGAAGCAGCCGGTGATGATGACCACAGCAGACAGCACGATCCCCAGATACAGCTGTGGAGAAGAGAGAGCAGGTCATCAGAATAATGTGGAGGAACTCCTCAGGAGCTCACTGACCTGGAGCCTCATTTAGCTCACAAACCAAAACAGAAGCCACTATGGTCAAATTCTCCAAAAACTGCTGAGTAGAATTTTTTCAGGTTTCTTTGATGAATAGGAAGGTCAGAAGAACAGCTTTTATCTTTTGTGAGGTTATCATAATTTTTGATCAATTTAAAGCATGTGCATTATAAAAAGAATAGATCATATTTGGGACCCTCTCTGTGAAATCCAGGCTGAAGTCTCAAAATCTAATGATGAGATAACAAGCATCAAAATCTGATTTCTACCATTAATTTCACTATGATTTCAATCTTTGACATGGTCTTAGTCAGTAATGAAGATATCAATGTTACATTCTCACAGAATGTTCTTTACCTTATGAAGAATTATTTTATATAGAATATAAAATATACAAAAAATGACTTTAGCTGGGTCTTCACAGAGAGGGTCACATTTAATACAGAGTTATTAACAAAACAAAAATATTAAAGACTTGCTATTGAATGGGATTATTGGGTTAAATCTTGCACACTATAAATGTAATTATCTATGAAGATTCGGGAGGAGCGCGTCAGATACTTAGCCTAATCATCACAGGTGGACCACAATCAAGTAATCAATCCCACAGTATAAATATCGCTGACTTACCTCTATCCATTGACGGTTTATCAGCATGCTGGTTCGCCTCGTCAGTCACCTTATCACAGACCCAATTTTCGTACCAACGAAGAGTGCTACACAGGGGATTTATTAGACCTGCTGCTTTTGCCGGACCCGAGATCATTTCTACCCAGCCAAACACGGCCGTTGAGCAGCATTAAGCGTCATCGCGACAGCTGCTATCCTCGCCAAGCCACACATCGTGGCCAATAGACCGTGCAACTCCGAGCTTGCCTGCTCGATACACGATCGCGCCGCCCGAGACCGAGCTCTCGTCGAGCGCTGGATTGCAGCAGAAAGAATCCAACCACGGTTCAGCCTTTCACCACGGCGTTCCGGCCGAGTGGCAGTTCGAGGCCGCTTCCTCTAGCGGCGCGCAGACTAATACATTTCCAGGCGAAGACGCTAAAAAACAGGTTCTTCTTTTTCTTCATTGGATTTTTACGGCAGTTTGCATTCAAAGTGTTGCATCTAAAAGCAGTTTTGCGGCTAAAGTTTTGTTCCGTCTTCTTCTAGTAGTGTTTTATGGAGGTTTTGGCAAACCAACGTAAAGGTGCATTACCGCCACCCGCTGATCCGGGGTGTGGATTCCGCATAGATTTGGACTACAGATACACCGTTCCGTCGGATGATGATGCCACTTTTTAACCACGAAGCCAAAGGCATTAGGTTAGATTATTGTAATGCCTCGTTCTCAGGCCTTCCAGCTAAATCGTTGAGCAAGCTTCAGTATACAAATCCTGCCGCACGCTTGTACTTCTCCTCGCGAACACATTACAACCGGTTCTTTCACAATTACACGGGCTTCCCGTAAACATGAGAATTGATTTTAAAATTCTTATCTTAACATACTAGGCACTTCATGGGACTGCACCTGAGTATTTTTGTGAACTCATCAGTCCTGATATTCCATCACGCTCTCTTCGCTCTACTAACTCTTCACTTCACCAGCCATAATGTGAGCTAAAGACCATGGGGGAAAGAGCCTTTTCATATAAAGCCCCTACGCTATGGTATGTACTTCTTCTGCATGCACCTATGTTGGGCGATTTTTTGTTGATTAAGTCACATTTATTCAAGACTGTCTGTCTTTAATGAATTATTGTATTGCTTTTGGCGTTTGTTCCTACAAATAAAATGCATTATTATTATTATTATTGTTGTTACATTCGCCTTACCGCGCACGTTTAAACCTCGCCGAAATGATACAGACATAAGTTCAAAAAAAAAAAAAAAAAAAAAAAAAAAAAAAAAAAAAAAAAAAAAAAAAAAAAAAAAAAAAAAAAAAAGTCTCTGGATAAAGCGCCTGCTAAATGCTTAATTTAATTTAAAAATTTTCATTTGCATGCAAGTCTTCTGGTAGGACCAAATCATTTAGGGACCTATTTTACCATTCACTGGCGTGATCACTCAAAATTAATCTAAAACGCATCTGCCCTCGTGTTTTGATGCAGGATAGCAAGCATGAGTAAAATTACCATCGCCTTTTAAGGACCGTAATACGGAAAACCGGAAAGTAAGTCTCTTTAGAAACCACTTGGAAGCAAATAGCACATAACCTGCCGTTAACCCATTTGCTGCAAGCATCGCCAACGGCCCCAGTCTATGTTTCGTTTTCACAGCACGTTAAACATCACTCTCTTACTTGATCTGGATAAGCCGCGCATCAATTGAAGTCCAAAGACTTTGGCTTTTATATCTGACCAATATTTCGATAAAACATAATTCCAGTGATTAATTTTCCATCATGTCAGGAAACTATTCCTATTCCTGAACGGTAAACGTCAAAGTGTTAGCTCGTGGACAAATGTTGATCATGGATCTAGTCAGAAAGAATCATGAACAGAAACATCTTTATTTTGGGTATATAATTTCTGCCTCCATGCCAAAAATGGGGGGTATCTTGTAAGGGGTTAACGTTACTGCCATAATCATGTCTTTTGGTACAACGCCTTACAAGACTAAACATGCTCAATCGTTTCCAAAAGCCTCTGTTTCCACAGTCCATAATACAACGTGAAAACAGCGTTCCAAACGTATCCACTCGGGAGTCCGTCTAAAGAGCCCGGAGGCCAAATGAGAGGAAAGATGCTTTTCCAACAGGAACATAATAAGGTGGACAAGGCCTGAGGAATCGTCAAATCAGGCAACAAATTGCTAAGCTGGTAACACAGTAGGCTACCCATCCATTTTTAGCTTGCCCCATCAATATTACTAACACTTTTACTCTTCCCACAGCCAACATCTACAGCAGCCGAAGCAAGTAGCCTTTCATGTACCTCCTCACTGCCGCAGCAGTGTCTGCTCCCGCAGGGGCCTTTCCTGTACCTCCCCACCGCCGCTGCAGTGTCTGCTCCTGCAGGAGCCTTTCTTGTACCTCCCCACCGCCGCTGGAGTGTCTGCTCCCGCAGGAGCCTTTCCTGTATCTCCCCACCGCCGCTGCAGTGTCTGCTCCCGTAGGAGCCTTTCCCGTATCTCCCCACTGCCGCTGCAGTGTCTGCTCCCGCAGGAGCCTTTTCCGTATCTCCCCACTGCCGCAGCAGTGTCTGCTCCCGCAGGAGCCTTTCCCGTATCTCCCCACTGCCGCAGCAGTGTCTGCTCCCGCAGGAGCCTTTCCCGTTCTCCCCACTGCCGCAGCAGTGTCTGCTCCCGCAGGAGCCCTTCCTATACCTCCTCACTGCTGTGCAGTGTCTGCTCCCGCAGGAGCCTTCCTACACCTTCTCCCTGGCTGTGCAGTGTCTGCTCCCGCAGGAGCCTTCCTACACCTCCTCACTGCCGCGCAGTGTCTGCTCCCGCAGGAGCCTTTTCCTGTACCTCCACACTGCCGTAGCAGTGTCTGCTCCCGCAGGAGCCTTTCCCGTTCTCCCCACTGCTGTTGCAGCGTCTGCTCCCGGCAGGAGCCTTTCCTACACTTAAATATATATATATATATTAAAAAAAAAAAAAAAAAAAAAAAAAAAAAAAAAAAAAAAAAAAAAAAAAAAAAAAAAAAAAAAAAAAAAAAAAAAAAAAAAATAATAAAAATAAAAAATAAAATACCACACATCACCTCCGCCTAAAGGCATGCCATGCATCTGAGGTTGCGGTGATAGCACCATGTATCGACAATAGCCAAGACGATATTAGGCCCATTCTCCAACCAACGTTTTTTATAATAATCCAACTAGGCGGCCTACCTTAATTCGGCCTACCTTAATTAATCAAACCGCTCCGTTATCCCATCTCAGCACTGCATTTCCCGCTCGCCCGTGCCCTCAAAGGACGATGTGAGCCCGTAGGTTTAAAAAAAAAAAAAAAAAAAAAAAAAAAAAAAAAAAAAAAAAAAAAAAAAAAAAAAAAAAAAAAATCATTGGACAAGCGAGATGATCGTAGTGCCGACTACATGAACTAGCAGTATTTAAATATAGTATTTATACTTAATACCAGTGTATCAGTACTTCCGAAAGTATATACATTTTTTTTTTTTGATTATGGGCGATTCCATAGGCTCTTTTCGTGCACCTGCATGGTCAAAATGGTAAATAGTAAGCTCAGACAGTATAAAGAATCTTTCTCTTACTCCACCCATGCACGATTACATCGTCGATATGTACCATCGATCTCACGTGCTGACAATGACCACATCGCCGATACATGGCACCCATTTGGGGTACACTGGCACAGGAACTCCTAACTTATTTTTGCACGCTTAATTTCGGATACTATGACTGCACCAAGATTTTTCGGACTCATTATCGGGAGCAGCTCATTGGATGTGCTAAACAATTATCCAAGTAAGCCTCACAGCGTCTACCCTCGTAGACAAATAAATCATCCTTAGTATCGAACTCCCTGCCAGGCGCTGCAAGAGGGCTCCCGGTTGAACCAACCTTTGCCTTCTCCATTCAACTATTATAAATCATCCTTAGTATCAAACTCCCTGCCAGGCGCTGCAAGAGGGCCCCCGGTTGAACCAACCTTTGCCTTCTCCATTCAACTATCAGCAAAGCTTACTCGTTTGACAACGCAAATATTCAAATCCTGCCAGATGCTTTCCCACTTAATCAATCTTGGACTTTCCATCCAACCACCAGCGAAGCTTACCCGATTAAAAAAGCCAAAAAAAAAAAAAAAAAAAAAAAAAAAAAAAAAAAAAAAAAAAAACGACATTTACCTATCGAACACCAATGAGTACATTGCAGCCCAAATAAATTTTCCCTTCGATGGCCAAGATGTACCCATTCAATACCGCAAGTTACGCTTTCGGCCGAACACTAACGGGCTCTTCGCAGATAAAACCAATCTCATTTTTTCCCTCCGATGGCTGGAGAGACTACCCATCTGGTGTCGCAAATTTTAATAAATATAATAAATGAAAATACAAATAAATATAGAAAATAAATAAATAAATAAATAATAAATAAAAAGACCACCGGATGCTGGCCATAGCCCTCCCGACCAGATAACCTTACCTTTTTTCAATCCTATGGCCGGCAAGGCTTCTCTCTTCGATGCCAAGAGCTTGAGCTCCCATCGGATGCTGACGAGAGCCTCCCGGCCAGACAACCTCACCTTTTCCATTCTGCGGCCAACAAGGCTTACCCGTTCGTTGCCTGGAGCTCACACTCCCTTCGGACGTAGGTGAACAAGCCCCCGGCTACCTGCTTTTCCATTTACTGTCTTTCGTAACGGAGAAATTTAACCCGCCCAAACGCATGGAGTCAAGGCTCCCATTGAACGTAGGCGAGAGCTTCCC
>NW_020526396.1:55000-60609 GCF_003368295.1 Carassius auratus | reverse complement strand
CTGAATTTATTTGAACAAAATAAAAAATAAAAATATGACAAATACAAAGAAAGTGCTGACTTTTAATACATTATAAAATGTAATGTTATTCCTGTGATGCAAAGCAGAATTTTCTTCATCATTACTCCAGTTTTTCAGTGTCACATGATCTTTAAGAAATCATTACAATTTATTTGACTCAAGAAACATTTCTGATTATTATCAATGTTGAAGACTATTTTACTGCTTCATATTTTGTGTGGAAATGATGATGCACTTTATTTTTCAGGATTTTTGATAAGGTTTAATGAACAGCATTTATTTGCATTTATCAAATGTATTAATTAAATAGATGAATGCATTTATTAAATAATAATTATTTTAAATATCTTCACTCACTTTTTTGTCACTTTCATGCAAGATGACTAAAATATCTTAACAGAGAAGGACAGCAGCTTGTGAGTGTTTTTGTCTTGCTTTCTCATTAGACTAGTGTGTGTGATTGTCATTGCTAGGAAAGTTTTTGGTTTAAATTGTGTGTCTTACCCTGGTTAAATACGTGCTGAAAGTGGCGCTTGGTTTTGCGTTTGCCTATCGTGGGACTACCTGGTTTCGATCTGCTAAATAGTGAGGCGTGGCCAGCTGACTTCAATCCCAGGTAATCAGGCTAATTCGAAAGCGCTAGGTTTCACCGCGGCAGCCCTCGTGTGACTCCTCCTCGTGTGAAGACCGTCGAGTGTAAAGACAATCGACTCTACCTGTGCCACTGCACCGAGCAAGGACACCGACAGGGCACTTGAGTATTGCTTTTTCCCCCCTTTCTTTACTTTTTGTATACCTTGTTCTCAAATATCTCTTGCACTTGTAGTCACTATGTGCTTTCAGATCTCTACTATCACTACTATTCTATCTTCTATTGCTACTCATTCCGGTCTCAACCTCATGGCACTGACTGAGACTTGGACCAAACCTGAAGATACTGCCACCCCTGCAGCCCCCTCCACTAATTTCACTTGTTCCCACACTCCTCGTACCACTGGGAGGGGTGGAGGTACGGGTCTCCTTAAATCCAAAGAATGGAAATTTGATCTTCAGCCATCACCTCCAGGTACTGGTTCATTTGAATCACATGCCATTACTGTAACCCACCCTGTTAAAATCCACTTTGTGGTTATTTATCGTCCCCCAGGTCAATTGGGAAACTTCTTGGAGGAGTTGGATGTGCTGCTATCAAACTTTCCTGAAGATGGTACTCCTCTGGTACTGCTTGGTGACTTCAACATCCACTTAGATAAACCCCAGGCTGTTGACTTCAAAACTCTGCTCGCCTCATTTGATCTCAAGCTAGTGTCTACTACAGCGACTTAACCAACTAACACTAGCACTTTTTTTTCCTTTTCTTGTCTTTTCATTTAATAAAAAAAAAAAAAAAACCCTGGCTATGCATTCTATACTAGACTAATTGTCATGGCACTTGTATACTGTTGTTGTTCTCTTGTTGACCTGATTGCTTCTATTGTTCTCATTTGTAAGTCGCTTTGGATAAAAGCGTCTGCTAAATGATTAAATGTAAATGTAAAATGATTAATTTCTCTATATTTTATATAATTACAGCACAACCGTTGTGAATGTTATGACAGCACTACCAATCTCAAATTCTTACCGTCATTCATATAAAATCACCGGGTCGAGTAACACGTTTCAGCGCTGATTCTGCTCGTGTTTGGTGTTTTGAATCATTTGAAAGATTTAACTGTCCTGCAGATGGCGACGCGATCTCGTGCAGCACTCTCAGGACCATTACGACCATGATGTTTCTTTTCACAGTTTATTTCAATCATCATACAGTAACCAAACTAAGCCCCCCCCCACAAAAAAAAACAAAAAAACAACAACTCGGATCTATGCGAATTACATGGGTCAGAGGTCGGAAAATACGGAAATCACGGAAAAAGGTGTACATTTGTGTACATTTTTTTATTTTGCCTATATATAATATTTTTTATTTAGCACTGCCCTTCAGAAGCTACAGAACATACTTACATATTTCACAGAATACAAAATAACTTCAGTTTACCCTGATCTTCAAATTCAACAAGTCATTTTTAGAGTGAACTGAGATTTGGATTGAAGAACAGAATTGGGAGAGATAGAAACCAGAGTTTGCAGAGGCAGTGTCACACATGGATCGACTCCTTGTGGTTAGGGAGGAACACAGAGAGAGGTGGAAGAAGGTGTGGGATTACATATTTATAAAGTGTTAAATCTAGGGTTCCAATATAATAGTAGACATTTTGAGGTAATAAAGCTGACATATCCAAAAAGATCAAATCAGGAAATCAAGTATATGAGACATTAACCTTTTGTCTTGATGCACTTCCTGATGATAGGGCAAGGTCCCAAGATAAAGGTGCCTGCTAAACTCAAGGCACAGCTGTGCCTGTTTCTATGATAATGTGAAGGTATGGGTGATACTATCAGGCACCTCTGTATTTAAATGACACTGTTATGCTGATGAGATCAAAGCTGGGAAAACGCCAGTGTCTGGCATTTTCCAGATTCCATTTGCATGCTTTGTTTTAGTCCACCTCTATGTATCCCTCCTCCTAGAAATGTATATAAACTACAATGTATTAATGACTAGTTAGACTTTTGATGACTACAGTGCCACGCAGAACGTTCTCAATAAAGAATTCTGCTGAAGATTACCCAAGAGTCTCCTGGTCTTCGCTTCTGAGTTTCTAACAAAGGGAATGGAGGAGGAGCATAGGTGGAGGCAGCCTCACGCCAGCATCTGTTACAGGAGCTGCAGGCCACGGAAAGATGTAGAGAGAGATGGAGGAAAAGGTTGAACAGAGGGAGGAGAAAGAGGTTTTGCAGTGGAGGAATCTGGAGCACGGCTCAGGCTCGCTGATGGCTCTAATGACTGTTTATGAGGGTTAGCTGGCTGCAAAGAGACGGTCAAAGAATAAAGCTGCGCTTTGGTTATTAACTGGGAAAACTGTACATGTGCATTAATCAGCGCTCGTCTCAGCCCCAAAATGTCCACTTTTTGATTGAGGGAATAATTGCTGTGGCTGAGACAAAAGAGGACGCTGGTGAGTGAAAAGGATGTCTTTCTGGCAGGGCAAGCAAAGTCATCATGATAAAAGCTCTGGTCTCATCGACTGGACCTGGTGGGGAAGGAGTAGCTTTGGGGCCAGTGGGTTGTGATGGGGATCCAAACTCATCATCAGAAGGGAAATGATGGATTTAGGATAAAGTAGCGACTGGGGCAAAAGCTGTCATGGGACGCAGTTCAGTTGGCTGTATATATATATATATATATATATATATATATATATATATATATATATATATATATATATATATATATTAGTGGTGGGCATAGATTAATTTTTTAATCTAGATTAATCTCACTGTGATCTTGAAATTAATCTAGATTAAAATGGCTCATTTGAATTCTGCCGAAGGCATACAGAATATGTGTGTTATCCAAATAAAGATTACAAACAGTAAGTCTTTGAGAAGGGGTTTATCAAGCTAGGTGGTGCATTAGAAAAGGGGCTCATCTCCTGTTTCCAAAATGCATCACAAAGTGCTTGTAAACTAATTCCACATTGCACAAAGTGCAAACAACCTTACGCCTGTTTCACACCAATGTTTAAGTTTTTTTTCTAGTTTGTAGGTGTCAAGGTACAGAAACCAAATAATTAAATGTAGAATAGCACTGGATAGTCTTCAATGTAAAAATGAAATATACAATCAAACCTACATTTATTCAGACACCTTCAACGTTTCTCACATTATTACAGTTTTGCTATATCTATCAAAAATTATATCTGGTGTCTGAATAATTTTTGGTTTGACTGTTAAAACTACAAATTAATTCAGTCAAGAGCAGTGAGTGATTTTCTTTCATTTTCTTGGATTAACATTACAGCAGCCAGTAGCTAAATTAGGTGCGGTCACTTTAAGAGACGATGAACGCATCCAATATAATACACATCCCATTTCCCCTCAACTGTTTACTTTCACTTAAGAAATAACTGACAGTTTTTTCGAGATATTTTGTATGTATTTGAAAGCACAAGAGCAAAAATAAGCAAATTCGATGTTCAAGTGTTTTGAGACGCCTTTCTCTGCGTGAGCCCTGAACACCAGAACACCACGAGTACTGAATTGGGCTCATTCACATCTTTTTGTTTGTTCAAACTGCGATTTGTATTTGTTCGTTCATGTGCAGGAGGGACTTCGAGGAGAACTTCTAACCCTAACCCTTTCTGCGTCTTGTGTTTGGATGCTTTAATGTTTAAATCGACAAGCTGTAAGGCGTAAAAACACTTGAAAAAGATAAGCTTTCGTGACGATGCGCAGCAGTGGTCCGTCAACTGTCCTGAGCATCTTTTTAGGCTGTCCTCAGCCAGTCTGTTATATAAAATATCAAGGTGAAATTCATCATAGCTTGCTTAGTATAGACCCAGCTCCCAACCCAGCTTTGAGAATAGATTAACGGCGATATTTTTTTAATCGCCCGATAAGAGTCTCACGTTAACGGAGCACATGGTGTAAATGTACACCATTCACACACATGTTCAGTATGTCAGTATTAGTGTTTGACATACTTGAGTATCTGCAGTTTATAGTTTGGATCCTGCAGTTTGTGTTTGAGCAGCTGGACTCCTGATTGTCCTGGGTGATTGTAGCTCAGATCCAGCTCTCTCAGGTGTGAGGGGTTTGAACTCAGAGCTGAAGACAAATAACCACAGCCTTCCTCTGTGACCATACAGCCAGACAACCTACAGACACACACACAGAGAGACAGATCAACTACAGACACAGATCAGATCATCTACAGACACACAGCCAGATAACCTACAGACACACACACACAGAGACAGATCAACTACAGACACACACACAGATCATCTACAGACAGACACACACACACAGAGACAGATCAACTACAGACACACACACACACACACACACACACACACACAGAGACATCATCTACAGACACACACACACAGACACAGATCATCTACAGACACACACACACATACAGAGACAGATCAACTACAGACACAGATCAGATCATCTACAGACACACAGTCAGATCATCTACAGACGCACAGTCAGATCATCTACAGACACAGAGCAGCTACACACACAGACCGACAGATCACCTACAGACACACACAGTCAGATCATTTACAGACACACACACACATATCTTCTACACACACACACACACACACACACACACACACACACACAGTCAGATCATTTACAGACACCCACATACCATCTACACACACACTCAGATCATCTATAGACACAAACAGTCAGATCATTTACAGACACCCACATATCATCTACAGACACACACACACACACACACACAAAGTCAGATCATCTACAGACACACACACACACACACACACACACACACAGTCAGATCATCTACAGACACACAGTCAGATCAACTACAGTCACCCACATATCATCTACAGACACAGTCAGATCACCTTCAGACACACAGTCAGATCATCTTCAAACACACGGTCAGATCATCTACACACACACACACACACACACACACACACACACACACACACACACAGTCA